>NC_142803.1:57553286-57636266 GCF_049724085.1 Artemia sp. Qi Xiang Cuo
CTCCTACTACCCCCTTTGAAATAAAAATGATCACTGCAATAAGAGTTGCAATTTTTAAATTGCTAAAATCAATGTTCTCTTTTAATATAAACCGTGATGGATCTCTGCTAATAGCTGTAGAAGATCAGAAATCAGCAGATAAAATAATTAACCTAAAATCCCGTCTGAATACCCCAATTATTGCATCTAATTGGAACCTAAAACAATCACCAACAAAAATAGTAGTTTATAATGTTCCCCCAGAGATATCCACTCAAGAGTTAGAAGAAGGGCTCTCAGATAGGGCTGGAAACTCAATCCCAGTTGAGGATGTTACCCCACTTGGCAAACCTAACTCTAATGGCCTAAAAACTAGTAGATCCTTCTTATTCACACTGAAGGAAAAAATTTTTATTCCTGAAAAATTATTCCTATTTGGGCAAATCAAACCACACAAGGAATACAAACCTAAGCCTATCCAGTGTCAGAAGTGTCTCAAACTGGGACACACAACAAACAAATGCAATGAAATTCTTCGAGAGTGTAGTAATTGTAAAGCTTTCCTTCCTAAAGAGTTGACAACTTGCAACAACACTCAGCCTACATGCATCAATTGCAAAGGCCCACATGAATCTACAAATAAATCATTTTGCCCTGCATACAAGAAAAGAGCTTTAACACTCCAAATATCAACAAAGAAGGCCATCCTATACCCCTTTGCAGCAATGGAAGCAAATGCTGCCAAACAATACCAAATAAAGCCTGTAATGAAACCAACCAAAACCCCCAAGTCAACCGCCCTCGATGCATTAAGCACCCCATATAAAACCCCATCTTCTAAGCCCCCAAGCTTCAATCCCTACCAGAAGGAATCACCAAGCCAACAAGCCACCTTTTCCGGTGAGATGAGGTCAGCCTGGCCCCCCTCCCAAGAAGAAACAAACCAGAAACTCTACCAGGAATTAATCCCTTAACCGACAAACAGGATGCACAACCAAAAATACAATCCTCAAATATATGCTTATTCATTCTAAACTGTAATGCAGCTCAGGCCATGAACTAACATCAACTATAGAAAACAAAAATCATTGTAGAATTGGCAAAAATCTACATCCCTTATGATATGCCCATTCAAGCAAAAAAATATCTTGCTTTACTTTTTATAGGGTTGAACATTGATACACAGCCCCATGAAGAATAAATCAACAACACAACATATATCAATAATTCAATGGACTGTAAGATCACTCACAGAAAATAAGCTAAATGAACTAATATCTCTTATGAATAATAATTCCATTAATATTGCTTGCCTCCAGGAAACTCATTTAACCCAAAATCAACAAATTAAGTCTCTGGGATATACTATCCTCAGAAAGTATAGATCTTCAGAGAGAAAAGGAGGTGGGGTAGCTTTATTAGTTAGAAATAATATAAATTTTTGTTGCATCAATTTTCCATATTTTGCAAATGATTTTGATGCAATTGGTATCAGTGTTTGGCTGAATAATTTAAAAACCTACATAATAAGCTTTTATAACCCTAACGGCCAAACTACAGATGCCAAGGATTTCTCTAATTATATAAATAATTCTAATATGTTAAAAAATATCATTATTTGTGGAGATTTCAATGCCCACAGCCTTTTGTGGGGGAATAAACCAGCAAATAAAGCTGGTAAATTCATTGAGCATATGACTTCAAATAATAATAAATCAGCTGTTGCTACCCCTCCAAACGTGAATACATATTTCAACCCCAAAAGTGGCAGATTATCCACAATTGACCTCCAAATTTTGTCATTAATTTTCTTGGGTAAAATTTACATCAATAAAATTGATAGTCTATGTACTAACCACTTGGCTGGAGTTTGCTCCCTCGATGAACCTGCTGAAACTTTACCTCATACCTCCAAATATATCAACACTAAAGCAAGTTGGTCTCTGTTCCAAAATAAGCTAAATGATGAAATTACAAGTTTCACCCAAATTTCATGCATTTCTAACACAACAGTTGACAGACATGCTGAAGCCTTGACATCTTTACTAATAAATACAACTAATCGTGCTATCTACAGGACAACACATAAGAAAACATTCCCTAAAAAAATTCCTAAAGGATGGTGGACAAATGAGTGCCTAAGTACGTGAAGAATGAAAAAGGTAGCTAGGACAGAATTCATCAAAAAAAACATCACCTACTACATATTTAAAAAAATTACAAGCAGAATCTAATCTAAAAAGGACTATAATAGATTTTAAATATAAAAACTTGAATAATTTTGCAAATAATATCTCCAGAGAAACACATGAGCCAATTATACATAAAGTCATAAGCCACATCTGTGGGAAAAAGACTTCCCCCAACCACCTCCTGTATGAGCTTGTACGTAATAAGACCCATTATGACAATAATAATGAAAAAGCTAACCTATTTGCAACTCTTCTTGTGAATAAGCTAACATCAAATAATCAAAACAAACCGTCCCAAGTTCCTAAGAACCCAAGTTACCATCCACGCCCAGGATCCGAGTACATAAATAATCCATTTTCAATCCAGGAATTGAATAATGCAATACATCATATTAGGACCAAAACTAGCGGCAGCTATGACATTATACATCCTACATGGATAAAGAATCTCACACCTTCATACAAACAAGAACTGCTGAATTGTTATAATCACGCTTGGGCATCTTCTATGTTCCCCAATATATGGAAATGTTCGTCCCTCCTACCAATCCTATATAAAAATAAACCCAAAGATAACCTCGAGTCTTATAGGCCCATAAGAATTACTCCTGTGAGGGGGAAAATAATGGAGAAAATAATATATCACAGACTCCTCTGGTTTGTTGGAAAAAACGATATGATCCCTCACACTCAAACTGGATTCAGGATACACCACTCCTTAACAGATGCTTTCATTTCGCTAACAGATACAATCAATGAATCTTTCTCAAAAAATAATGTCCTAGTTGCTGCTTTCCTATATTTTGAAGGGGCATATGACAATGTGAACCACCAAAACCTTCTAAACAAACTTGCAAACCTTGGAGTACCCCCTAAGCTAGTATCCTTTATTATACCCTTCATAGAAGCGCGAAGTTTCATTGTTTGTGTTGGTTCAGCCTCTTCACCCCAAAACACAATAACCAAAGGCCTACCTCAAGGAGCAGTCCTCAGTTGCCTCCTATTTGCCCTATATCTCTGGGACATGAACCTACCCCACACGAATCTACAATATGCTGATGATCTGGTGCTATGGTCATCTGGCAACACCTTTCAGATAGCACAGTCAAATCTGTAAAAGTCACTTTTCCAGTTTGAAAAATTCTCTCAACATTCAGATTTACCCATTGCACCCACCAAGTCAAAAATGATCCAATTTCACCGGAAGCGAAACCATGTTAATGCAAAACTAAATCTAAATAAAACAACTGTTCCCGAAGATAATCATATTAATTACTTATGCCTCATGTTTCACCAAAAAATTAATTTCCAAATCACATTTTCAAACAAAGTAAAAAAATGCTAGAGAAAAACAAATATACTCAAAAGAGTTCAGCTCACGCCATTAAGCTATCATAAGAAAACCGCATTCTAGTCCTACAAATGAAACGTCACACCCCGCATTTACTCCAGGATTATTGTATATGGTGCATGTGCAAAGACCCAGATTCAAAAAAATTGAAACAATTAAAAATGATATAATACGTCTTATATTTGGTCTTAGGAAACCCACAAGCACCAAGTTTCTGCTTATGGAGAGTGAATTAACAACAATAAGGGAGAGACGTAGCTTTCTCTTGACAAAGCATCTTACAAAAATCGAATCAAATGGCTCACACATACGACGTAATTGGTTAAGAAATCCAGCCATGTATAGAGGCATTGCCGATGAGTATGCCAATATTCAGAAGAAGTTCCCCATACCAGAAAAGCCTATTGCACCCACTCTCCCCTGATCCCCCAAGTGGAATTGGTCAAGTCCCATCATATATAATGATTTCTCAAAGTTGAATAAAGATTTAATCCCCATTGCATTTGTCCAGAAAAAATGTGCAGAATTTAATACAATTACCTATAAAAATCAGTTCCAAATATGTGTTGATGGGTCAAAAATGAATGAGAAGGTTGCAAGTGGTGTTTTTCTTCCTCACCTGAAAATTGCAATGGACGAGAGATTATATAATAATTTATCTATAATGTCTGCTGAGTTAAATGCCATAATAATGGCATTAGAACACCTTAAGGAAAACCAACCTTTGATTGCAAATTCAAAGAATATTATCATATATTCTGACTCTCTATAAAGCCTTGAGTTGCTGGCCTCAGCTCCTCAATATAAGTTGGACATTAACACTTATCATTGTCTCAGTATTATAGATAATTTTTCTTCAAGTGGAATAAAAACTTATTTTCAGTACATTCCTAGCCACTCTGGCATAAGTGGTAATCATCAGTTTGATGAAATAGCAAAAACTACTATAAATATTGACCAGCCAAGTGGGAGACCAATCCCAATTAGAGATATTTACCGATGGAGGCTATCAGATATTAATTTTAATAAGATTAATACTATCCTTTCTTCCTTTTCAAAAAAGTATCTTTCTAAATTGTATCATGAAAGTTACTCTTAAACAAAAGGATAAAATTTCTTTGCCTTGACTTATAAGTTTTCTAATTGAAGTGGTTCATTCCACCTGTCCCCTCTATATAGGCCCTGTAATATGAAAAATGAAATAATAGACCATTGCATATTTGAATGTAATATGCTGATGTCTGCTTAACATACCTTGCTTTGTAAACTGTTAAAATGCTTCAAACACAACAAAATCTGACTATCAGCCAAGAGCCTAGCCAACTATACCTGGACAAAGAGCACAGAAATCGATATCTATCATCTTATATTTGAACTCCTTGAGTCAAAAGATCTACTGAAAGATATCTGAGAATATCTAATAAATAAGAGGCGACCAAGCCAGTAGCTCTGTAGCCCACAGAGTGAAGCAAAAAGAAAAGGGCTAAATAGTACTAACTGAACAGCCCACCTGCTTTGAATTAGAAGAAGAAGAAGAAGAAGAATGCTAGTATTTATTTTTCAAGTTGTATTAATTACCTAGGTCTTATGCTTGACCAAAAACTTAATTTCCACCTCCACATTTCAAACACAATAAAAAAATGCTATAGAAAAGCAAATATACTAAAAAGACTTCCTTCCACACCTTGGGGTTGTAAGGAGAAAACCTTAATCCAGTTTTATAAATCACATATAAGACCCCATATTGACTATGGGCTCATTGTCTATGGTGCTTGTGCAAAGACCCAGATGCAAAAAATTGAAACAACACAAAACGATATAATACGTCTCATATTTGGTCTTAGGAAACCCACAAGCACCAAGTTTCTGCTTATGGAGAGTGGATTAACAACAATAAGGGAGAGACGTAGCTTTTTCTTGACAAAACATCTTACAAAAATTGAATCAAATAGCTCACACACATTACATAATTGGTTAAGAAATCCAGCCATGTATAGAGGTATTGCAGATGAGTATGCCAATATTCAAAAGAAGTTCCCTGTACCAGCAAAGTCTATTTCACCTACTTTCCCCCAATCCCCTCCATAGAATTGGTCATCTCCCATAATAAATACTGAATTTTCAAAATGGAATAAAGATTTAACCCCCATTGCTTTTGTTCAGAAAAAATTTGCAGAACTTAATACAATTACCTATAAAAATCACTTCCAAATATTTGTTGATGGGGTTGCAAGTGGTGTTTTCCTTCCTCACCTGAAAATTGCAATGGGCGAGAGATTATTTAATAATTTATCTATAATGTCTGCTGAGTTAAATGCCATAATCATGGCATTAGAACACCTTAAGCAAAACCAACCTTTGATTGAAAATTCAAATAATATTATCATCTATTCCGACTATTTATCAAGCCTTGAGTTGATGGCCTCAGCTCCTCAATACAAGTTGGACATTGACACTTATCATTGTCTCAGTATTATTGATAATCTTGCTTCAAATGGCATAAAAACTTACTTTCAGTACATTCCTAGCCACTCTGGCATAAGTGGTAATCATCAGGTTGATGAAATAGCAAAAAATGCTATAAATATTGACCAGCCAAGTGGGAGACCAATCCCAATTAGAGATATTTACCGATGGAGGCTATCAGATATTAATTTTAATAAGATTAATCCTATCCTTTCCCCCTTTCCCAATAAGTATCTTTCTAAAATTTATCATAGAATTCGTTCTGGAACAAATGGACTAAATTTCCTTGCATTCTCATATAAGCTTTCTAGTTCAAGTGTTTCAATTCCCCTGTCCCCTCTTTGCAGGCATTGTAATATGAATAATGAAACAATTGACCATTGCCTATTTGAATGTAATATGCTGACGTCTGCACAACATACCGTGCTTTCTAAACTGTTAAAATACTTCAAACACCACAAAATCCCACTATCAGCCAAAAGCCTAGCCAACTATACCTGCACACAGAGCATAGAAATCGACATCTATCATCTTATATTTGAACTCCTAGAGTCAAAAGATCTGCTGAAAGATATCTGAATATATCGAATAAATATGGGGCAATCAAGCCAGTAGCTCTGTAGCCCACAGAGTGAAGCAAAAGGAAAAGGGCTAAATAGTTTTACTGAAAAGCCCGCCTGCTGTAAAATAGAAGAAGAAGAAGTTGGGAGCTGTGGGTTCTGGGTGCTGGGCGCTAATGTATTAATGAATTTGTGTTCTTTGGGTGCTAGCGGGCGCTGGGCTTTAAAGTATCGTTGGTAGGTATATATATAGGGGGGGGGCTGAAATTCATTTTTGATAATTATTATATTTGTAATCAGCATAAAAAATGGCATCAAATGGTGTATTCACTTTATTCCTAACTCAATAATATGATTTGGTAGAACTTTACCAGAGAACCTTTATTCTCACTTCTTTCACTGTTGTACATTTTTTTAAACAAAATTATAAAAAGTAAACAGATTTAACTGCATTTTTCCATTTTCAAACAGTAGGACTGTTTTTTAGCACTAACATCTTACATCTAAGATTTTGAATGTTTCTGCAAAGATTATCTTTTTTTAACTCATTTTTGTTCTAATATCTTACAGCTCACTGATGTTAGCAAAAAGTGGAAAGAATGCCATTTTTCTTCCATATAGAACAATGACAAGAGAACTTTGATCATATACTCATCATTGTTCTCAGACCACTGATCAGAGCAGAATGATAAAAGATGTTTATATAAAAACAATAAAAAGATATAAGATCTCAGCACATTGATAAGTGAAAAAACAGCCCTATTCTACATATGAAAGTTAAACACCATCACTGCCATCTATAAAACAACTATAAATAGGCTTAAATTGATAAATTTAGGTTAGCTAGATGGCTCTTGTGTGTTTTTTTTAATTATTTTCAAGACTTGAAGTATTTAAATATATATTGAAAAATATGATTAAAAACTTGAAAAACAAGGGAAATAGTCAGGATAATATCCCCTGGATATTATATTAACTAGGATTATTATGCATATTATGAAGTAAGAATTGTTTTCTTAACATGTCTCCTTATGATTTGGAGTGGTTGTAAAATTTTTACCTAATAATTGAGGTAAGATGTTTTTTTTTATTATGAAGTAGGATTTCTGTTGTTTAAACATAAGTGTTTTTAGGTTTGCACAAATATAGGCTAGGATATTCCTTAGGGTTATGGTAAATTTCTAATGGGCCTTATAATTTAGCTAAGATGAAAGTGAAAATGTCATTTGATGCCTTTTTTAATGCTCTTTCATAATTCAGTAATTGCTTCTGGGGCTAATTCCATTTTGAGCCCTTAAAGGGGTCCCAAAGGTATTTCATTTTTGTAACCACACAAAGAAGTTGTCAACACTATTTAGGTTATTGAAAAGTGGTTGAAAACATATCACTAGTTTATAAATAGTTTGTTCAAGAGTAATATATTCCAAAAATACTTATTTACAACAACTCAAACCTCATTTATTAGGCAACTCATCATGGGCGTAGGCAGCATATTGTCTGGGGGGGGGGGGCAGTTGATAGTGTGATGGAGGGCATTTTATCAACTGATTTTCCAACCATCAGCTTTTTTAGCCATATCTAATTTAAAATTGAAGGTCTTGGGGGGGCAGCGGCCCCCCCCCCTCCCTACGCCCATGCAACTCATATATAAGTCATTTTCCTGCTTTTTCAAGTTTTTTCAAATGATGTCAACAAAAATAGTGCTGAATTTTACAATTCAAAACTTTGCTGTCAATAATTCAAGTTATATTTCATTTCTGGGTATTTATTTGTACATTGGGGGTTTGGTTGGGGGTGGGTAAATTTCATGGTAGATTTGTAGTGGGCCATATAACTTAGCTAGGATGAAAGTGAAAACATCATTGTTTTTTTATGCTCTTTCATAGTTCATATAAGATGCTTTTGGGGCCCTTTTAAGGACTGAAGATGCAATTTGCCCCAGAAGCAATCATTGAATTATGAAAGAGCATAAAAAAGGCATAAAATTATGTTTTCACTTTCATCTTAGGTAAATTGTAAGGCCCACTAGAAATTTACCACATTATTTTTTAGGACTGTTTGGGGGTAGGGTGGTGTATTTATAATTAGTTGAGTTAGTAAGTTTATACTTTTTCATATGATTCAGCTAGGAAGAAAGTAAATATGGCAAATATTAATTTAAATGTTCCAAATATTAATTTAAAAACTTTTTTTCCAATAAAGAAGTTTTTCAATGAAAAGTAAAGAGTCACATTAAGCTAAAGATGAGCAGAAATAAAGTCAAATGATTTCTCAGGTCTAAACTACCACATATTATCATAAATAGGTTAAATAAATAAAACCCAAAACAAACAGAAATTACAATAGATAACTGAGTCAAAGTTAAAAGACCAAAGAAAAAAGTTTAAAATAAAAGACCAGAACATAATTTGTACTTTACTGAAAACAAATCTTTATTTCAAGCTGAATGTTTCTATTTCTCATAATATGAAAACAATGGTACTTGTGTATCATACCAGAAATACTCAAATGCTTCATTTAATTATAACCTGTTTCTTTGATGCTCAATCCTAATGAAATATCACAAAATATGACGAAAATATAATACTTTATTAACACAATTATTGAAACTACAGAAAAACTTATAGAATGTAGGATGCCCAGAACCACTGTTTGAGTAAAATTTATACTGCATTATTTTTTCTTTTTTGTGAACAAGGTTTTGCCTATTTCAACTATAAGCCTGATTCCATCAATTTTCCCCCAGTTTTTTTCTGCTTCATAGAAAACATGCACAGTTCATGGAGGTATTTATTCCAATTAATAACTATTTCTTAGAAATGTCTAGCTCTTGTTTACATTAGATCTATCAATTTGAAATCACAAACTAAATGAATTTCATATATGAAATTATCAAAACTTGTTATACTTAAGTTCTATTTACATGAAGTGCTTGAGTGTTTGCCATATAATACACAAGTACCAAAAAAAAAAAAAAAAAAAAAAACACCATCATAACAAAGATTACTAATAAAAAACGAATGAGGCTGAATAATGCTGTACAATTCATTCCTTAAAGTCTTAATGCATTTGGATTTATTAAAGTTGAAAAAGATAAAACAATTAAAATATATTTTGTTTTTACAGCTGTTCTAGTATATTGCTGATACACCTTTTTGACAATCTATAAGCACATAGTATATTTTGGTTTAGTTCAACTTCCTCTTAATTCTTTCTAAAATTCTCACTTACCTTAGTAGTGCCAGTATCTTAGTAGTAGTAGGAGTAGCAGTGTTGTATTAGTAGTAGTACCAGTAGCACATACATAGTACCTCTTGGTCTGTTGAACATCCCTCTCATCATGTCTTGGAAGTTTCAGCTTAATATGGTAAGCTGTTCTTAAGATATTACTGGTACAACCTTTTGACAATCTGTATGCAACTTAATATTTCCTCAAATTTTCACCTCAATATGATTTTCCTTAGTTGTAGCTAGTCCCCAAAGCTATGCAAAATAAAATTTGGCAGCAGCAGACACAATTATGCTCAGCACTGGCATGCCAGCAGTTGATTGACATTTGTTCTATTTCTACAGTTTTTTAGTCTGTTTTTTTTTTTTAAACTAAATTGGCCAGTTCTTTTTGCAATTCCTTCTAAGTAAGATTTCTTGGGGTCCACAATTCCTTTTCTGCTTCATTACAATGGCTGACCCTTAGACAAAACATCAATCTTAACCTCTCCCTAATATTCTGTTAATCCTAATGGTTGAGTGCAAGACCTTAAACTGCCTGAAAAAGATTTTAGCCAACAAGTGCATGAATTCCATTGTAATTCCATGAAATTTCTTCCCTTTGTTACACACTCAGAAAAAAAAGTTTATGTCTGCTTTACCATTGTTTTTTCTTCAATGGCATCACAAAGAAAACTAAAGGTAAATAATACAGCATTAGACTTTCGAGTTTCTACTGGTGGTGCTGATCTCTATTTCATGACTGTTCAGCCAGGGAGTCCAATAAGAAGTTGAGGGCCAACATCTCCAGGTACCGATTTAGAGCTGGGTCAACTCTGGCTAAGCATACAGAATCATGCAACTGACTCCTGCTTTCACCCAAATAACTAGCAGCATCAGGATTCAAACTTCTGTCCTCATAGACAAAGGACTTCAAGTGTAGCATGCTAACTATTCAGCTAGGATAGCTCAAAATTGTACTAAACCACCTTTTGCATTTCAGAGCTCCAATTCAGAGAAGTAAGACTGACCAATACCTTGATTGTAATAAATTGTGTGCTCTACAGAAAACCATGCCTTCAAGCTTTCCAGTTAACATGAGTATTATATCCACAGTAAGGGTAATAAAAAATTACAGTGGTGAAAATAAGAGAGAAAAAAAAAATAACAAACAAGCAGGTACCGCCACAAGATTCCAAATATATTACTTTCAACATAATATAATCATTAAATGTATGTCCATGGTAATATAGCTCTAATTAATTTGTCAACCAAAGGTTTTGTAAGAATTAACTCAGTCAAACTAACTTTCATTTTTTTTTTTTTTTATTATTATTATTATTATTATTATTATTATTACAATTAGCAGAGAAAGCTGAAATTTTCCAAAACTGTCAAAGGCTACTTCTAATTAACACTATAATGCTGTTATTATAAAACCACCTGTGGCAGTTCTAGGCCTGGGTAGAGGGTAGCTGCACCCCTCCCCCATGCCCAGTTTTTCTAACATCTGACATTAATTCTTTTTATTTAATATTTATACACTCTTATTGTGTACCTTGCCCCCTCCCCCCAGATTATGAGGCTTAAAACAGCTACTGAATACCACATGTTTTCACCATCATTACTACTCTTGCATTAACAAAACAGTAAGCACTAAGACAAGGCTAAAGTGATCAGAGTCTAAGTAAGTTATTTTTTTAAGCAGGACTCCAATATGGTTTGAATTCCCTCTAACAAAACAGATGTTTGTCTTCACAGATTTAAATAAATTTAATACATTTTACATTTAGAACTTCTGGTAACAAAGAGAAAACTACATATACATTACTTGCTCTGATACTAATAGAAGTTCTAAAAAATTAAACTATAACAACAATAATTATATCAAAAGGATCTCCTAGTTATGGTAATTCCAAATAGGTAACTATCAGTTTTGACCCAACTTTGGCAGAAAATTAGGAGATAGCTAATTGGCTTGGGACTTTTGAAAAGATATTTGAATACATTCCTAATTTTAGAGGTCAAATTGCCGTGTTTGCCTCTAAATATTAAGTTACACTTTCCACACATAATGGAGGGACGATTATCACTTGTTGCATTATTACATGTAAGTAATAGAAAAGTCAGTGGATCTCCTTTCTTTGGAAAAGAGGAAAGGTGTAGTTTTTAGGGCCAAATTCTCATAAGCAGTTCTTCCTATCAATATGGAGAGAGGATTTAACTTCTATCATTTCTTAAGCTGGAGTATTATATCTAGACTATGCATGTGATTAGGCTATAAAATGGAATTTTACTCCCCAGTTTTTGTAAAGTATTTTTAAGTGAAGTAAAAGATTATATATACATTATTATTAGACGGTTTTTATGTAAATCTGTTTATTTTCATAAAATCCTATTTATTCACTTTTTTTGCCCTGACCCAGTGGTGCCATTGGGGGGGGGGGGCTGATTTTTTGAAGGGCCCAATTTTCAACTCTGAAGCTCTTAGTTCATTCTTCCTTTTCTAAATTTTTTGTTGCTTTGAATTATTCCTGAAAAAACAAAAACCAGGTCATTAGAAAACAGCAAATTGAAGACACTCAAAGATTTGCAGTAAAGTCACTCATTTGAAGAATATCTCCTTTGGCATGGTTTCATCAGATTTGGCAGGTCACATTGTACTGTCTCCAATAATTTATGTACCCAGTCAGCCTGTAAAGTCATTTGCAACATCCAGGAAAAGGGGGTATCCAGACTAAGGTCTTGGAGTGTCATTTCTCATTTTGCATTTAGTGTCTTGTTAACCTTCTTTGAATAAGGAACTGTGCATTCACATGTAAGAGAGAAACAGAGAGTGTAAGAAGTCAGAGAAGCAAAATATTTTGCTGTTCTTGCTGACAAAACAAAAAAACCTCAAAAAAAGAACAACTTGCAATCTTAGTGTACTATGTTAAGGAAGAGCCATAGGTTGCTACCACATGTGCAAGATTGATGCTGAGAATTTGGCCAACTTTATTTACAATGAAATAAAGGGTATCAGCCTTGACTGGTCAAAATGTGTCAGACAGTGCTATGATAGGGCAAGTGTAATGAGCAGACGTTTTTCAGGACTACAGGCCTGTCTCTGGGAAAAAGCACTGCAAGCATTGTACACTCACTGTCATTCCCATAAACTTAATCTTTTTGTTGGTGATTGTATGCAGAAAATACAAAACATTTTGTCACTATTTTCAGTTTTGCAAACAGTATAGTTTTGTCTCCAACAGCAACACTTGATACCAGTTGTTTGTTGAGGCCCAGAAAACTGCCAATGTGTTCATACTAACGCTTGAAAGGACAGTTGTGACACATTGGTCTTACTGGTATAGATCAGTGGCTAAAATTCTGGTAAGATATGACTGCATACTTGCAGTTCTGTCAGTTGTTCAAGAATCTTCTGACAGGGAGGAAGCAGCAGTAGCTACAGGTCTTAAGAATCATCTAGTGTTGTTTCCCTTAATATTCAGTTTGCATGTCATTCACAAAGTTTTTGCAGTGATGAACCCTTTTTCTGAGCAACTGCAGACCCCAGTTCTGATCATTTCAGATGCCTGCACTTTAATCACCACAACAAAAAACTAACTGAAGACAATGCTTGATGTTGAGTATTTGCAAGTCCTATCCTGCAAGTCTAAGGAAATGTTGGAGCTGATTTGTTGGAAACAAGCGCTCTTGCTTCAACCATACCAGCAAAATCAAAACGAGTTCAGAAGATATCTGGAAGACCCAGGGACTATTTGACAACATCAATACTTGTGAAGCACAGCACTGAATCTAAGGGCACAAGAACAGAAGAGTTTTACAAGGTTTTGGACAGAGTGGTAAATGAGTTTGAAGAGCGTTTTTCTGTCCAGTTGCCAGTACTAGAAGCCACATGATACTTTAACCCCAAATCCAAAGACTTCATGAACACTGATTTACTTCTCAAGATCACAACATACTTTTAACAAGGCTGGCATTGATGTTATAGAGCTGAAGAGTCAAGCTTTGATAGCTTGTGCTTATGTGTTGCAGCTTCCACAAAAACCAGCAAATGCTTAATATCTTTTCAAAAGCCTAAGAGGATTGAAAGAAGCTTATTCTGAGGTTCTTGAGGTTACGAGGGTAGTGCTCACATTCCTGCTCACAACATGCTCAAATGAACAATTTTTCTCTGTGTTGATATTTGTGAAGGATTACCTTTGGACAACAAGCAACTTTCGCATTTGCTCCTTATGCTCTCTGAAAAGGTTGCAGTGAAGGAGCTCAATTTGAAAAGCTTGTGGATGACTTTGCAAAAATGAAGCCAAGGAGATATCTATTGTTTAAGTAACTGCACATAACCTTCAGTTTTTAATTTGTGTAGTAAATGTTCTATCTTGTAACAATTTTTTGGTCCCTAACCAGGTTACAAAAGGCAATTTTGCTTACCAGGTTACAAATTATGTTGCTTTCATGAGTATTCAATTACTAATTTGAAGAGTAGTTGACCAAACAGAGTAATTACATTTTGAGTCTGGATGGAGGCCAAAAATTGATTGCCCCCCCTCTTGAGGTTTTGTGTAATGGCGCTACTGGTTCCAGCACTATATGATACTAGGAGTTTGTCAGCAACAACATTTCTCCAATGAATGTTCTTCTAAAAATATAAACATAGGAACCCAAGGTTGAAGAGAAGTCTTTAATCTCAGGTGCCATCAGTGGATCAGCTAACCCAATCAGTTGTGTGAATGTGGCATTTGAGTTTTTGCAAGAGAGGAGCAACTCTAAATTTCCTCATGATTCATGATCATACATCAAAGAAAAAGAGGCTGCTTGATCAGATGATGATCAGGGACTTTTTTCAGTTTTGAAAAATTGTAAATGCAAAAGTTAAACTTTAACATAAAAGTAAAAGGTGGAGTAAAGTGAATATGATAGTCTATGGTAGTGAAAATAAATAGAAATCAAATATAGAAAAAATAGTGAGATACTAGAGAACAAAATTAGAAATTAAATAATCAATAATTAATCTACATAAAAGGGGGTTGATCCTTCCCAATGTCTTACTATATACACTGCAGTGATTATTGTTTCTCATTGCTTCACAATTGAATCCTCTCAATTTGGAGTAATGTAATAAAAGTTTTGTAATAAAGTGCAACTTAGCCCACTAGCTGATGGTAGCTGTAGTATGGGCTGGTGGGTTGAGTTCTATTTACCTTAAAAGTTAGGTAAATATTTGACATATATTTGTTCAACCAAAAGAAGAAAAACAACATTTGTTAAGAAGGTATTCAAGGAACATCAGAGCTAGACAAAATTAATTGTAATTAGAAGTCGTCATATCCTAGTAAAGAGAACAGAAACAAGTGAAAGATAATCTAAAGGCCATAGTAGACAAGTAAACTCAAAAATATTTTGAGGGAAATCTAAAATTTTTGTTTGTGCCATTGAATAGTGAATTTTGTCTTATATTTTCCTCTCAATAATCTCAGAAAATAATTTGGAGCTAGAAAGTTTCAGCAGCACACCACTGCTGACTGTAATGGCAGTCCACTGAAGCCTTTGTGGCAGTGGCATGCTGAAATATTTTTGGAGCAACTTTGGGGGCTAGCTGTAGTAGCGCAGTAGTTGTAATATCAAAGCGAATCTCGATAAGGAATGGGAGACCAAACTATGGCTCATGCAATGTGATGAAGCTGATGTTCTGCAGCCCTATCATCACTAACTGGCGTACACTGGACTCGTCAATATCGCTAGCAAGTGCGATTTAAGGTAATTTAATGTAATTAAAGGTGACAAAAGCAAAAAAGAGAGAAAAAGTACACACTAAAAAGGAAAGAATCAATCAGCCACACTGTACTGACTACTTACTGGAAGCCAAGCCATATGGGCCTAGACCAATGAAAAACCTACACACAGTTCCAACTTTGACCAGAGTCATCAACCCCATGTGGGCACTCAAGGAACAAAAGAAGAGGAAGAAAACAAAATCAGGCAAAAATCTTTTACAGTTCTATTAAATGCACCAAAGAAGTGACACATTCTAGCCAATTCAGACAAGTATTTCAGTCAGGGGTTTGATTGCTGATCTGACTGATTGTGCAAATGGCATTTGAGCATTATCATAGAAAAGGGAATATGCTGAATGGTCAGAGACAAGAGACTCTCTAGTTTTAAGGGTGGCAGGAACACCACTATGTAATTTAAGAAAAATGAAAGACTCACATGAAACAATATAAAGTGAATTCAAATGAAGCAACATCTTACTACTTGAACTATTGGTTTTTAAGGATGAGGTTCCTTGCTTTGTCAAATATTCTAGACAGGGGTATTGTAGAATTGGTGACACTCAAGCCAATTTAATTCTTTAATAAGACCCAAGCACCCATAAATAAAACAATATAAGCACACAAACAATGCAAAGCAAAACAAGCAAAGTAACACTAAAACACGCAAGCAATTATTGAGCAAGCAAGCTCAGCAGGATGCTACATCTTCCTTCTTCTGAATGTGCTGCTGTTTCTATAAATTTAGTCTGTTGGGTTTAGCTACTGTCCTACCAGATCTTGTTTGTATTGCTGTAAGTTTATATCACTATATAGTATCAATATATCACTAAATAGGTTTGTTTCACTATATAGGTGTTTGTCTAACTGGAGGTTTAGTCTGTTGGGCTTAGCCACTGTCCTACCAGATCTTGTTTGTATCACTCTGCCACTGTTGGTGACACTTTTTCCACTGTGTCCAGTGGGGATGCCAAGCTGGGTAAGGCGTTCAGAAAGGTTGTCTTTGAGTACTACCTTGGGTGGTTGAGTGATTTCTGCATTTTCATACTTTGGTTCTGAATGGATTGATTTGTCTGATTTCCAATGATAGAGTCTAACCCTGTTACATTGAAGCGTCGATCTGTCGGTGTTAACTGTGTACAATCAGGGCTGAGAACATACTTCGACAATGGTTCCTTTATTCCAAGGACTGCTAGGTATCACCTGGACACTTGCTCTCGACCCTACCTGAATTTCGGGTAGGGATTTGGCGGTCCTATTGTAGTACTCCTTCTGTTGCAATCTAAATTTCTCTCTGTGTCTGAAAGCTTGCTTTGGGCACAATGTTCTTCTCTAGATGCTTCTGCGTGACAGGTAAGACTGATTGCAGCTGCCTGCTCATGAGTAGCTGGACTGGTGCTGCCATACCATCCACAGGAGCATTCTGGTATTCTAGGATGCCAATGTACGGATCCTGTCTGCTGATCATGGACTTGTTCAAGATTCTCTTGCAGGTTTGAACGCATTTCTCAACCAGTCCGTTTGCCGTTGGGTGATAAGGGTTTGACGTTTGATGTTTGATGCCCCAGTTTTTTGTAAATAGGCTGAATTCGCTGGAACTAAACTGTGGCCCGTTATCAGAAGTGAGAATATCTGGTATTCCATGGCAAGCAAACTGGCCTTTGAGTTTCGTGATCACTTGAGAAGTGGCGGTGGAGATTAGGTTGTCCACCTTGAAATATCAGCTATAGTAATCAACTGTTATTGCATACTGCTTTCCATTCCATTCGAACAGATCACACCCCACATGCTGCCATGGTAGTAACAGGATTGACATGGGAATCAAAGGTCTTTTGGATTGTTTTACATTGTCTGAGTGCAGGCATCACATCTTTGGATAGGCATTTCAGTGTCTTTTCCAATACCTGGCCAGTAAACAATCATTTGGGCTCTTTGCTTGGTTTTCTCTATCCCTAAATCAGCAGAATGTAGACCCTTTAATAATGTAGACCATTTTGTAAAGCAGTAGGAATGACGATTTTTGAGCATTTGAAGATCTGGTCATCGTGTGTTGAGAGATCTTGGCGAATACTCGAGTACTGGACTATAGTGTTTGATTGTTGTCTCCTGTTTTTGGGCCATCCCTTCAAGATTACTGTCTTCAGTGTTTGGAGTTCGTGATCTTTCAAGGTCTCCTGTTTAATTTCCTCACGTCTGCTGCTCGTGGTTTGTATGGATTTCACAAATGAATGTACAAAAATTTCGATCTCATTTTAGGTATTTCTTCATCAATGTCCGGAAGGTGTAGTCTTGAAATTGCAACAGGGATTTCTGTACCAGCCCAGTACTTGAAAGTCAAGTCATAAGGCTGTATATACATCATCAGGCATTCAATCCTTGGTGGTGCTGTATGGAGGGGTTTCATTAATATGGATTCGAGCACTCGATGATCTGTGATGACCTGTACTTTCCTTCTGTATGTGGTGAAAATGACGGCAGCCATAGACTATGGCAAAGGGTTCTTTTTCAAGCTGCAAGTAGTTCTGTTCGGATTTGCTCAACGATCTTGACGCGTAGGCGAAGACTTTGTCGCTCGCGGAGATTCGTGCTCCTAGTCCATGTTTCAAGGCATTAACTCCGAGCTCAAGGTTTGGGCTATAGTTGTCAAAGAAAGCCAGGTTGGTTACTATGGATTCTTTGAGCTGGTTGAGACGCATGGTGTGGAGCTCTTTCTATTCAAACTCATTAGCTTTGATCATTTCTCTTAACAGTTGGTTCTGTGTTGCCAGGTTAGGGATGTATCTTGACAGAAAGTTCAGCATCCCAAGAAGAGTCTGCAGCTACTTCAATTTTGGGGTAGGCATCTCGTTGATAGCTCGGAGTTTCTCGGGGTCTGATTTAATGCCATTGCTGCTGATGATGTGGCCAAAATAGCAGACTGACTGGACTGCAATCTGACACTTTGATCTGTTGAATTTCACACCCTTTCGTTTCGCTTTTTCCAGTATGTCTGCAAGTCTCCTGTCGTGCTCTTCTTGGGTGGCTCCGTAGATAAGTAGGTCATCTACATGTATTTTAAGACCTTCCTAACCTTGAAATATCTCTTCCGTCTTCTTCTGGAATACATCCTGGGCAGATACCAGCCCAAAGGGGTATCTCTTCCAATGGAATCTACTGTAGATTGTATTGAATGTCGTGAGGTATGAAGCTGCTTTTGAGAGCATGAGCAACCAGTACCCAGAGGTGGCATCAAGCTTTGAGAAATATTTTGTTCCACTCAGATCAGCAACGGCGTCTTCGAAAGTTTGGATTGGGTAATGAGGACACTTGATGGCCTTGTTGAGGTCAACCAGATTGATGCAAAGTCTCACACCTCCATCCTTCTTTTTGACTAGCACCATCGAGTAGACCCACTCCATAGGTTCTTCCACCTTTTCTATTACCCCCAGACTTTCCAGTTTGTCCAGCTCTTGTTTCAGTTTCTCACGCATTGCAATAGGCACTTTTCTAGCAGGGTATGCTGTCGGCACAGATCCTTCCTTAAGGTGAATCTTGCACTCGCCTTCTATTTTCCCGATGCCAGAGAACAATTCCTTGTATTTTCGAGGAGTGGCTTTAGATCTGGCGTAAACTTGCCGTCGTTGGAGGCATCTATATTAAGGATGAGTTTCACCAGGTTCATATTTTTGCTAGACTTGGATCCCAGGATAGGAACAGAATTGCCTTTGATTATGAAAAACATATGTTTCTGTTCAGAGGCTCCATTATAGCTACATGATAGGAGGCAGGTTCCTACTGTTGAAATCGTCAAGCCACAGTAGCTGTTGAGTTGTTGCTCTGTTGGCATTATAAGTGGTTTAGGAGCTAGGAGATCAAAGTAATGTTGTGGTATGATGTTTGCCTGAGCTCCAGTATCAATTTTTAATTTTACAGTAGTCTGGTTGTTGATCTTCATTGGGACAAACGCCTCATCCCTACTCCCATCTTGCTGTACCATGTATAGTAGTATTTCCTCCTCTTCAGCAGTTTCTGCTATTCTGATCCTTTTGTCATTTTCGATGACAAACGCCTCATCCCTACTCCCATCTTGCTCTACCTTGTATAGCAGTATTTCCTCCTCTTCAGCAGTTTCTGCTGTTCTGATCCTTTCATCATTTTCGATGGCATTCAGAACTTTGCTGCAGCACACTTTTGCAAAGTGGTTTAACTTTTTGCATTTTGTGCATGTTTTCCCTTTTGCAGGACAGCTGTGTCCAGGGCCATAGATTCCTCCACACTAATAGCATCGTGTGTCTTTCGTTCTTGATCTTGCATCTGCTGGTTTTGGTTGTTTCTGGTATACTACATCCACTTCCTGTTTGATTGGGGGGGGGGGGGTGTTGGGAGTTGTTTTCGAAAGACTTCAGCTGGGCTTGGGTCGTTTCATAGATCCTACAAACTTCCACTGCTCTCTCCAGTGTTAAGCTGTTGCTTTCTGCTAAAAGTCTCTCTCGTATTCTTGGGTTTCTGATGCCACAGAAGATTTTATCTCTGGTCATCTCTTTTGGATCATTGTATTTGCATTGTCTTGACTAACAACTTCAGTTCTGTGATGTATTTTTTAAGTGACTCTCCTTCACGCTTGTCACGTTTCTGAAAGATATATCTAGTGAACACTTTGTTCTTCTTTGGAGCAGCATATTTGCGAAATTTCAAAAGGTAAGTCGATTTTATTCGTATTCTCGACTTCGATTTCGAAGATTTTGAAAATGTCTCTTCCTTTTTCGCCTATCCATATGAGTAACACCGAATCTATTCCGATTTACCAGAGAGGAGGCCAAGAAACATAAGTCTTGCATGTTCCTCAAACTTCGACCATTCTCCATCAAGATTTTCTTATTCCCATTTAATTGCTGGGGGGGGGTTAATCCACCCATGTTTTGATCAGTTGCCGACTTCTGACACCATGTAGAATTTGTGACACTCAAGCCGATTTAATTCTTTAATAAGACCCAAGTACCCATAAATAGAACAATATAAGCACACAAGCAATGCAAAGCAAAACAAGCAAAGTAACACGTAAAACACGCAAGCAATTATTAAGCAAGCAAGCTCAGCAGGTTGCTACAGGTATGAGAAGGGATGAAAATTTTGACACCCATATAGTGGGGCAATAAGAGGCCTCAGACTGAATTGAACTGTGAAATAAATTTTTTGAATTTAGCCAGAAAATATTAAATTCAATTTTATGTTTCAGACACAAAAAGGAAAAGAAAAATCAGATGTGATATATCGAATGTTATTTTCTATGAAAAACTCTACTGATTGATTACTTTATGAGTGAGCCACCTCTTTAGGCATTTGACTTGTTGTGTAAACAGGTAAAACCATTGTAAAATTAACGAATTAATTTACTCTTGTTTTTTTTTTTTACTCTTTATTGTGGCAACAAAAGAGAAACTTTGCAAAAGAAAAAAAATCTTAATAATTTTGCTACAGTTTATTTTCTATTTCAGTTTTTCTTTTCAGTTTTCTTTGTTTTCTTTTCAATGGTTTAGTTCACATGCATCTGTTTAGTGGATTAAATCTTCAGAAACTGAAAATTCATTTGAAAGAGAGAGGTGTATTAATGATTCAAGAATTAAAATGACTATGCTGGTTAAATAACCTCCTGAAGAGGTAAAAACTTGTCCAAATGGTTGTTAAAATACCAATATATTTGTATATTTTTAAATAATTTCAAACAATTAGTGATAAGGAATCAAACAAGTAGTGACAAGTGAAAAGGGGCACAATTAGTGACATGGAAAGAGTTAAAGAGAGAAGGGCTGATGATTCTGAGAACGTGCTAAACCGAGATAGAGTTATAGGAAAAAATATAGAGGAAAGATGAACAAGTTTGTGATACCTTGTATGTGAAGGAAGATTTGTTTTGCAAGGAAGAATTAATGACAGTACTAAAAGGATTATAAAATAAAAAAAACCCACAAGTGCTGATTGCGTGGTAAATGAGTTACTTAAATATGATGCCTCTGAGCTTAGAAATAAGCTATTGAAGATTATGAATATAATTTTTGAAAAAGGGGAAATACCTAGCAATTTTAGGAAAACCCTAATTGAACCACTGTATAAGATAGGTGATAAGAGTGAGTCTGGTAATTATTGAGGCATTAGCCTGGTCTCTGTAAGTAGCAAATTACTTAGTAATATGGCACTTTTTAGACCAAGAGATGGTCTAGACAAAGTTATAAGAGAAGAACAGTGCAGTTTTAGAAAAGGTAGAGGATGTTTTGACCAAATTTTCACTCTTGGGTTAGTAATTGAGAAGTGCCTGAGCTATAAAACACCTTTGGTCCTCAGTTTTATAGATATTGAGCAAGCGTTTGTTTCTCTTGTTAGTGGAGCTTTAGCAAAGGTCTTGTCCTTGCATGGTATACCAGACAAATACATTAAAATCATTAGTGCTACCTACAAGAATAACACTGCTGAGGTTAGGGTAGGAAATGAGGTTAGCAGGTGGTTTTGTATTAAATCAGGAGTTTAGCAGTGTTGAGTTCCATCCCCCCTTTATATGGATCTTTTTGATGGTTTTTGTCTTAAGGAGCATAGGAAACGCAATGGGAGAACATAGAATTAAATAAGAAGGAAAAATTTTACTGGACTCAGATTATACTGCTGATTTAAGCATCCTAGATGAAAGTGTGAGCAAAATGAATGAACTTTTAGAGGTTTTGCAAGTTCAAGGTTCAAGGTAGAATATGTTTGAAAATTAATGTTAAGAAGACTAAGTTGTTAAGACTAGGAATAAGTGAAGATGAAAAGCTGACGTTGGGTAACGAAAAGATTGATCAACTGGTCAGCTTCATTTACCCTGGTAGTATTATTAGTAAATATTGTGCGAGCAGTGGAGATGTTAAAAGTAGAATAGCCGAGGTTCAGGGTGTTTTTTCACAGTTAAAAAAAAGTTTGGAAGACTAGAAAATAAGTCTGCAAACCAAGATTAGAATATTGAAAGCCACATTGATGACAGTGTCAAATATGGTCCTGAAGCATGGCCACTCCAAAAAGTGGACAAAGTTTTGCTAGATGTTTTCCAGAGAAATTGCCTAAGGATTGTTTTGGGTACCCAGCTGACTGACTACATTTCTAACAGTAGGTTGTACAAAAAGTGTGGTTCAATCCTGCTTTCTAGGACTGTTATGAGAGTAAGGTTGAGATGGTGAGGGTACAATCTGCAGATCATGGATGACAGATTGCCAAAGATTGTCCTTTTTGGCCAACTGTCTAGGACTAAATGGAAGGCGGATTTTCTGCAGTTGGGGTTGGAGGAAGTCATAAAGAAAGATATTAGGGAAATGGGAGCTTCCTTAGAGGGTTTGGAGAGGGAGGCTTTGAATAGATTGGGAGGCGCAAAATATAGGCAAAACCTGTCCAAATGCTAAAAAGAAAAATTATTGGGATTTTTTCATGATTTATGGGACAAAAGTTTTTTAATATTTGGAGGTAAAGCAGCAAATGGGAGGAAAGATAGGAACAGGCTGAAAAACAGCCTGAGACTAGTTGGTCCTGGGTGGGGAGTCTCATTTTTGAAACATGTCATTTTGCAAAGGTTTATAATTGCATTTTTAAAGAAATGGAGGCACTGCACAACTTTTCTGCACTCAAGCATTACTAACCTACCTTTTTTTTTTTTGGAAAAATGGACTATTGATTTTTACTTTCTTTGATAATAATTTGTAGGACTTATTTTTGGTTGGATTCAATTTTATTTGGCTTCCTGGGAGGATCCAGGGTGCCAAGCCTGGATCCTCCCATCATAAACTTTAAGAAAAACAGGACAGGACATGGAGAGATCCACTCTATTTACCAATATCTAAGATTAAAGCACACATACTAGAAAAAAATTCATTAAGAACACTCTTAATCAGAGAAAAACAATTCTTTTCTTATTTTTACCTGGTATGGGCTTATTTGTATTACATTCATTGTGTTCAAGAAGATGTGGCTATTAGCCTATTTGCCGAGAGATAAGCACCGTTTTTTATGTTATATTATATGTTATAATATATAAAAAAATATTTGTCTATCTAATGTATGAATCCATAAACCTGCATTAGAAAAAGATATGGCTCTATGAAAATTAGCCATTAAAAAGATTCACCAAGGTCTAAAAGAAGTTTAAGCATACACATTAAAAGGGGCTTTTTATCTCCAAATGCCTCCCAAAATGTTATTTTTTCTACTCAGAAATCGAATTTTTTAGACTAAAAATGAAAACGTAACAAATTTAATAGGCTAGCTTTGAAAGAACAACTTTTTTTTATATCTGATTTTTTTTTGAATTATCACTTGCTAAAGTTGTGGATATCGTTTATAGAATAATTACCATAACTCATTCCATTTAGTTTATAGCCAAACTACTGTTTTAACAGGAGAGTGAAGAAAAGTGGGTCTCTTTTACCTTGAGTAAATGAACAAAGCTGCTGGAATTCCTCATATAAGGCTTTTTGATAATTTAAATACATTCTTCTGTTTTCTAAGGTATCCCATAGGAGAAATAAGGTCTTTTTAACTTTAGATTCCCCTCCTCCTCCAAACTATCTGTGGAAAAGATCCTCTAGTACACACACGACATAGGCTATGTCCTAGTTTATTGTTATGAATGGGAAGTCATTGTTGGGACTGGAATCAAAAGAAGTTGCAAAAGGTTTGATGATCAAGGATGACAGGTATTTTTTGTACCCAAATATAGTATTTGTGTAATATAATGTTGTTTTTGTTTAAAAAAGTTGTCTTTTGCCTGGGTCCTGAACCCTTGGACTAACTTTTGTAGGGATTTCTACTCTTCATCCAGCCTATTTCATTGTTGTGTTGGTATGTTTTTATGCATTATAGTTTAACAAAGCTACTGTATTTCCAGATTAAATGATGGATACACAGCATCATAGATATTCATTGAAATGGAATGAATTTCAGTCTCATGTCTCAAAAGCGTTTGAATCATTACGAGAACAGGAAGCATTTACTGATATAACATTGGGCTGTGAAGGGAAGATTCTTAAGGCTCACCGAGTTGTTCTCTGTGCCTCAAGTCCTTATCTCAGACAGTTATTAGAGGTATATTTTCCTTTACATTATCATCAATTCTCATAGCTTAGTCTGAAGTTTCATGTGGCCAGGAAGGAGTAAGGAGTATTCTCATGGGAGGGGGAGGGATGATCAGAGAATCAAAACTACAAATGAAGTATATTCTTTGATGTCTAGAATCCCATTTTTCTATTTATGCTGTGGAGGAGCCCCATATCCTGTTCCTTTTTGATACAAGTATGACTAGACCCATCCCTAAATGTAGTGTGTGAATTCCCCTGAGACTGAAGGATCCTGCCCCCCCCCTAAAAAAAAAAAAAAATAGAAATAGGGGACTAAAAGCTCTTCTTTGTGTTAATGTCTTCCCACTAGGGAAAGACCCTCACCTACAATAAAAGTTGTTCCTACAAAAAGGGGAGCAATAGAAGGGTGTGCTCTTAGAGGTTTCTTAAGGTCTAGTGGGAAGATAAAGAAGACAAACCTACATTTATCTTTTAATACCCAGATTAGTGATGAATTTGAATGTATACCCCCCCCCCCTTCCCTTCAAAAGAAATGTTGGATTCCTCCTGTAGATTGGTGTTCTAGCTGATAAACCAAAAATAACATTTTAATTTCTTGTAGATTTATCGAAAGGTGTGAAATAACTATTGTACACTTTACTTTGGTTATTTTTGCGACCAAAGATGCTGCTTTTTTTGTAAAAAAAAAAAAAAAAAGTAAGTATGACGGCACTAGACTCTTAAGGTCCAAACCGGCGGTGCTGATCTCCTTTTCGTGGCGTTTCAGTCAGGAAGTGCAATGGGGGCTGGGGGCCAGCCATCCTGCGCTCTCACACACCCTTCCTGCTTACCTTCCTCATATTTCTCCAGGTACCCATTTGGAGCTGGGTCGACTGGTTGAGCTCACAGTCACGCCACTGACCTCCGTCCGAAACCAAATAAACTGGCCACGCCAGGGATCGAACCCGTGCCCCCTGGACAAAGAATTCTCAACCCAGCGCCCGTCCACTTGGCCAGGACGGCTATCGAGTTAAATATCGAGTTTTTGCAGTGAAGATGAAGAACAAATGATAGAAATGAATTAAAACCATATGAAAATATATTGATGAAGAAAACAAAAATCATATTTTAAATTATTAAACCATTTAGTAGTGACATTAAAACAATATATAGACTTTGACAGAAATGTGTTTTTATTACATATGGGAGAAGACAAATTATCGGAAAGAATGATTTTTACGTCAGTGAGCTAAGGTAAATTGAAGCTAAAATGAACAAATATATGTTTTGGCCAAAATCTTGTATATTTTGATGATGGAAACTATGGTCTGATTCACTGACCAAATTCATGGTCAGATTATGGAATGATTGATAAAGATTGCCATTAAAGTTTCTTTTTTGTATATTTAATATGAAAGTATTCTAAAAGGGACAATAAGATAGTATGGACATTGCCAGAATGGACAAGACAAGTGCTCTAAATTAACCATTTTAAAATCAGCTGTGAAAATTTAGAAACTGGATATATTGCTCAATTGATAAGTAAAATAGGTAAGCAAAGAGAAAGTACAAATAAGTATATAATTTTTAATAACCTAATACATTTCAAGGCGGAAACCGTGGCCTGATTTTCTGACCAAATTCATGGTCAGATTATGGAATGGTTGATAAAGATTGCCATTAATGGTTCTTTTTTTGATATTTAACATGAAAGTATTTTAAAAGGGAAAATAAGATAGTATAGACATTGCCAGAATTGACAAGCCGAGTTTTCTAAAGTAACCATTTTAAAGTCAGCTGTCTAAAGGAAAGGAAAAATTAAAAACTGGATATATTGGCCAATTGATAAATAAAAAAGATAAGCAAAGACAAAATACAAATAAACATACAATTTTTAAGAACCTAATACATCTCAAGGCGGAAACCGTGGCCTGATTTTCTAACCAGTGCAAGGTCAGATTATGGTATGGTTGTTGGTGGTTGCTATTTAGCGATTGTTTTAAGACTTCTGACTGACTGTGGAAGTTGTTTAAAAGAGACATTAAGACAGTACAGACAGTGACAGAATTACTTTTTTTATTATATAGAGAACAAGGTGAATGTTCTAAAGTAATGGTTATTAAGTGAGCAAGATTAGCTAAATAAAAGCCAAATTAAAGAGCTGGATATACTGGCAAATTTTTTATCAACAGAAGATGAAATTAAAGCATGAAAATTATCTATTAAAGCATGAAGAGTCTTATACAGTTAAATAACTGAAACTGGGGCCTGGTTTTCTGACCAGTGCAAGGTCAGATTATGGTATGGTTGTTGGTGATTGCTATTAGCGATTCTATTCTGACTTTTGACAGACTGTGGAAGTTGTTTAAAAGAGACATTAAGACAGTACAGACAGTGACAGAATTATTTTTTTTTATTATATAGAGAAAATAGCTAAATAAAAGCCAAATTAAAGAGCTGGATATATTGGCAAATTTTTATCAACAGAAGACAAAATTAAAGCAAGAAAATTATTCTTAAGAGTCTTATACAGTTAAATAACTGAAACTGGGGCCTGGTTTTCTGACCAAACGCGTGATCAGGATTGTTGCTATGAGGCTTGACAGAATTTGCTATGACTGATTTTTTTTTTTTTTTACCGACAACTGACTGACCATGGAAGCTGTATAATAGTACATGCACATATTGGCAAAACTATTTGTCATGTAGAGAAGAATTGAAATTTGAAGTGAGGGTTTGAAAAGTCAGTTGACCAAACAAATATTATATGATATGACCAAAACTAATAATATAACACAAACTAATAATGCATATCAAGTTTAAACACTGAAGTTTTGGTCAAATGTTTAGTGAGTCAAAAAGCTTATTCGTCAAAAAATCAAGCAATAATAAGATTACAACGTTAAAAAAGCCCTTCACTTTTCATGACCAAGAATGTGGCCTGATTTTACGGCCAGTCATAGGCAGCGCAATCGCGCTGCCTAAGTAAAGAACGATGTTGGCACGGTGCATTATTATTTTTTTTTTTCCATACCAGGGCACTTCGTATCGAAGGAGTTGTCGTAGAAACTTCAAAAAGGACTCATTCAATTGGAAATTGGAGTGGCTTGTGCCCTTTTTAATAGTCGAAAGGGATTGGAAGGCAACTGACACCCCTTCCACGCCCATCATTTCCCCAAACACATCCAATCAATTTGAGATAGCCATTTTGTTCAGTGTAGTTGATTCTCAGATAAAAATTATGTTTTTGAGGAGGACACTCCCCCACAGCCCTCAGGGCAAGGGTTTTAAGTTATGTCCTGGGGGCATATAAGAACGATGTTGGCACAATGTATTATTTGTTATTTTTTTCTTTAGACCAGGACACTTCGTATCGAAGAAGTTGTCTTAGAAGCTTCGAAAAGGGCTCATTCGATTGGAAATTGGAGTGGCTAGTGCCCTTTTTAATAGTCGAAAGCTATTGGAAGGAAACTAACACCCCTTCCACGCCCACTACTCTGAACAAAATGGCTATCTCAAATTGATTGGATGTGTTTGGGAAATGATGGCGTGGAAGGGGTGTCAGTTGCCTTCCAATCACTTTCGACTATTAAAAAGGTCACAAGCCATTCCAATTTCCAATTGAATGAGCCCTTTTCGAAGTTTCCACGACAACTACTTCAATACGAAGTGCCATGGTATGGAAAAAAAAATAATAATGCACCGTGCCAACATCGTTCTTTACTTAGGCAGCGCGATTGCGCTGCCTATGACTGGCCGTAAAATCAGGCCACATTCTTGGTCATGAAAAGTGAAGGGCTTTTTTAACGTTGTAATCTTATTATTGCTTGATTTTTTGACGAATAAGCTTTTTGACTCACTAAACATTTGACCAAAGCTTCAGTGTTTAAACTTGATATGTATTATTAGTTTGTGTTATATTATTAGTTTTGGTCATATCATATAATATTTGTTTGGTCAACTGACTTTTCAAACCCTCACTTCAAATTTCAATTCTTCTCTACATGACAAATAGTTTTACCAATTTGTGCATGTACTATTATACAGCTTCCATGGTCAGTCAGTTGTCGGTAAAAAAAAAAAAAAAAAATCAGTTATAGCAAATTCTGTCAAGCCTCATAGCAACAATCCTGATCACGTGTTTGGTCAGAAAACCAGGCCCCAGTTTCAGTTATTTAACTGTATAAGACTCTTAAGAATAATTTTCTTGCTTTAATTTTGTCTTCTGTTGATAAAAATTTGCCAATATATCCAGCTCTTTAATTTGGCTTTTATTTAGCTATTTTCTCTATATAATAAAAAAAAATAATTCTGTCACTGTCTGTACTGTCTTAATGTCTCTTTTAAACAACTTCCACAACTTCTCTTTTAAACAACTTCTCTTTTAAACAACCATACCATAATCTGACCTTGCACTGGTCAGAAAACCAGGCCCCAGTTTCAGTTATTTAACTGTATAAGACTCTTCATGCTTTAATAGATAATTTTCATGCTTTAATTTCATCTTCTGTTGATAAAAAATTTGCCAGTATATCCAGCTCTTTAATTTGGCTTTTATTTAGCTAATCTTGCTCACTTAATAACCATTACTTTAGAACATTCACCTTGTTCTCTATATAATAAAAAAAAAGTAATTCTGTCACTGTCTGTACTGTCTTAATGTCTCTTTTAAACAACTTCCACAGTCAGTCAAAAGTCTTAAGACAATCGCTAAATAGCAACCACCAACAACCATACCGTAATCTGACCTTGCACTGGTCAGATTCTGTTTTAGAGTTAAGTCTTCTGAAGAAGAAAAAAAAACTTAAAAAAATTTTAACCAAGTAAATGAAGTTTTATAAAAAAAAAAACTGTTCGGTTTTTAGCAGTTATTTTTGACTGAACGTGAAAACTTACCATCACCTCTAATACTGCTTCAGCTATCTTAAAAGTTGAGTTTAATATTTAAGGGTCATGAATCTGGGCATCCCATTGTCTTCCTCAAAGATGTGAATCACATGGACATGGAAGCCATTTTGGATTTTATCTATACAGGAGCTGTGGATCTGGATCAAGCTCAACTGCAGTCATTTTTATCAACTGCAGAAGCGCTTCAGATAAAAGGTCTTACCAAGGCAGATACTTTCCAAGATATTGACGACAAAGTATGTAGTGTTGCTCCATCTTATTATTTCTATTCTTTTTTGGTTTTTGGGTCTCTTTTTTATCTTTTCCTATTCTTCTTGTATCTATAATTTGTTCTTAAAGATACTTCAAGGCCGTATCGATTAAATTAGGCCGAGTCGAAAATTAGTCTAAAAAATACCTGTAAAGACAAAACCTTACCAGAAAAAAATATGCTTCCACACTAAATCCTATTGCAATCCTAGTAAACCCCCCTCCCCCCCCCCCCCCGAACAAAAATCCTGGATCCGAGCTTGAGATACTTCTTAGGTTTTCAATTTTTTTTTCCATTTTTCTACTTATTCCATTTATCATTCCTTTTTTTATGACAGGTGGAAAGCCTTTGATTCTGCACATGTAAAGAATTTTGACTAATTATATACTCTTTAAGAAATAAAGCATTCACAGTAATATTTTTATTTGAATTAAATTACAGTAGGTTTCAACCAGATAACTTAGCCTAATGATACCAAAGATCATTAATGAAAATAGATTATTTGTTATTATTTGCGTCCTATAATACCCGATAACACATGGATTTAGTTGATTTTAGTAGATATTCTAGAAGGACTAAAATTTTAGTGTCATATGATTATTATAAACGTGATAGGGTTGTATTTCTAGTCGAGAGTCATTTTAGGGTGAAGGCTATAGCAAATAATTAATTATGATTAACAATAATTGGCTCCTGAACCGCTTCCACTGTTTGCAGAGAAAAGATGCTGCTAAACAGGAATATTACTATGTTAAAGAAACAATACAATTACTGCAAAAAAAAATTGTTTGGTAACTGTAAAAAAGTGTTTGCTACTGTAAAAAAAGTGTTTGGTAAAAATTTCACTGCAAAAGTCTGCACAAAATAGTCTGGGTTGTGTTGTTAAGTTGGTTGTGTTGAATTAAAGTTGTGTTGATTTAAAAAAAACAATACAATTCCTGTCGGTAAAAAAAATGTTTTGTGAAAAGACAGCACAACATAGTCTGGATTGTGTTGTTAAGTTGGTTGTGTTGAATTAAAAAAAAAAAAAAACAATACAATTCTTGTCGGTAAAAAAAAATGTTTGGTAAAAAGTCAGTGCAAAGGTCAGTACAACATAGTCTTGATTATGTTGTTAAGTTGGTCGTGTTGAATTAAGATTTTGTTGAATTACAAAACAATGCAATTCCTGTCGGTAAAAAAAAATGTTTGGTGAAAAATCAGTGCAAAAGTCAGCACAACATAGTCTGGGTTGTGTTGAATTAAACTTGTGTTGAATTAAAAACAATACAGTTCCTGTCGGTAAAATAAAGTGTTTGGTGGAAAGTCAATGCAAAAGTCAGCACAGCATAGTCTGAGTTGTGTTGTTAAGCTGGTTGCGTTGAATTAAAAAAAAAAACAATACAATTCCTGTTGGTAAAATAAAGTGTTTGGTGGAAAGTCAGTGCAAAAGTCAGCACAACGTAGTCTGGGATGTCTTGTTAAGATGGTTGTGTTGAATTAAAGTTGTGTTGAGTTAAAAAAAAAACAATACAATTCCTGTCGGTAAAAAAAAAGTGTTTGGTAAAAAGTCAGTGCAAAGGTCAGTACAACATAGTCTTGGTTGTGTTGTTAAGTTGGTTGTGTTGAATTAAAATTGTGTTGAATCAAAAAACAATACACTTCCTGTCGGTAAAATAAAGTGTTTGGTGGAAAGTCAATGCAAAAGTCAGCACAGCATAGTCTGAGTTTCCTGTTGGTAAAAAAATTGGTAAAAGAATTCCTGTTGGTAAAAAAAATTGTTTGGTGAAAAGTCAGTGCAAAAGTCAGCACAACGTAGTCTGGGCTGTCTTGTTAAGATGGTTGTGTTGAATTAAGTTGTGTTGAGTTAAAAAAAAAAAACAATACAATTCCTGTCGGTAAAAAAAGTGTTTGGTAAAAAGTCAGTGCAAAGGTCAGTACAACATTGTCTTGGTTGTGTTGTTAAGTTGGTTGTGTTGAATTAAAATTGTGTTGAATCAAAAAACAATACAAATTGTGTTGAATAAAAGTTGTATTGAATTAAAAAAAAAAACAATACAATTCCTGTCGGTTAAAAGAAAAATTTGGTGAAAAGTCAGCACAACATAGTCTGGGTTGTGTTGTTAAGTTGGTTGTGTTGAATTAAGGTTGTGTTGAGTTAAAAAAAAATATACAATTCCTGTCGGTAAAAAAAAGTGTTTGGTAAAAAGTCAGTGCAAAGGTCAGTACAACATAGTCTTGGTTATGTTGTTAAGTTGGTTGTGTTGAATTAAAGTTGTGTTGAATCAAAAAACAATACAGTTCCTGTCGGTAAAATAAAGTGTTTGGTGAAAAGTCAGCACAACATAGTCTGGATTGTGTTGTTAAGCTGGTTGTGTTGAATTAAAGTTGTGTTGAATTAAAAAAAACAATACAATTCCTGTGGGTTAAAAAAATTTTGGTGAAAAGTCAGCACAACATATTCTGGGTTGTGTTGTTAAGTTGGTTGGGTTGAATTAAAGTTGTGTTGAATTAAAAAAAAAACAAAAAACAATACAATTCCTGTTGGTAAAAAAAATTGTTTGGTGAAAATTCAGTGCAAAGGTCAGTACAGCATAGTCTGGGTTGTGTTGTTAAGTTGATTGTGTTGAATTAAAGTTGTTTTGAGTAAAAAAAACAATACAATTCTTGTTGGAAAAAAACAAAAAACATCGGTGTTACTAAAAAGTTCCCACCACAAAACAAAATCTGGCAACTAGAGATGAAGAACCCTTATGTAATAAGTCAGTACAAACGGTACGTTTTTTTTTCAAGCGCGTGCAATAGATAACAAGAAAATAAAAATTATTATAGACAAATAAATGCTTTACCCTTGCTAAGGGAAGTCTCAGATATGACTTGGCCTGAATCCAGGAAACGGGATAAATGTGTTCTGATCAAGGTTGCTTGGAAATTTTTCTGTTCTGAATTATGTACATATATTCTTTTTATAGTTTTATTTATATTGTGAAGATAAAATTTTCAAAAATTCAAATGCGTTTTCAGAGTTATGGCTTTCCTCATGTTTACAGTGCGACTAATGGTTGTTTGAAGAATTTGGGTGGGATCTTGGCATTAAGTTTCGCATGCAAATTTTTTTTATCATAGTCTAGGGTTCTTTCTTTTCCAATTGTGGCACTTCAAGACTGATGTCTCTCTTTTTTTTCATTTTTGTACAGTCAATATTCGTTTGGATAAAGTGAAAATTGTGTTTTTTGTCCTAAATAAAGATCACACTGCCTTTCCGTCAGAGAAACAAGAAAAAAGTTAAGTAACAAGGAAATGTTTCCTAAAGAAAGTTAATTGTTGAATAAAACTAATTGAATACTTCAGCTCTATTTTAGCCGTCCTCAACAAAATGAGAAAATAGCCTAAATTCAACTCTTTAATCTCAGATCTTGGGCATTGTGAAGATAAATCTTTTTTTTTTTTACTCCTCTTTAGACCATGTTTGAAGCATGGTCTGTAAATTTTTGTCAGTGCTGTTTTTTAACTATGTATTTTAACTCTCATTTGTAGTTTATATCTATAGATGTATTTATATAGGCTATATATACTTAGTCTGTATTTATATTTATACTCTTTATTTATATTTAGTGTTTTATTATTTTTTTTAGCACTATTTAGTATTAGATAATATAAGTATTTAGTTAGTATTTTATTTATATTTAGTCTATATTTATATTTAACCTATTTGTATATTTAAATTGTATTTGCATTTATATGCTATGTTCTATATCCAGACTAAATTCTACGTAGGGTAAAAAAGAGTAAGTAAAACCAAAAAGTCCTAACCTCATTACTTCTACTAAGTTCAGCTAGGACTTGTGGAAGTATAAGATATAAGATAAGATATTTATTTTTAAAAAATCGCTATCACAAGCCCACAAAGGGCCGAATTCGGACTTTGGAGTCGACAATATAAATGGTTACACTAAAAATGCAAAGAACAACAACATAATAGAGAAAACCATAGTGAACAATCACTTAAAATTCAATAATTAAAACTATAAAAAGTCAATAAAAAAATTAAAAAGATAAAAACTTGCCAAACTAAACTTAGAGCGAGACATAAATGCATTTAAATCAAAAGGGATACTAAGAAAATGTCAATAATTCAACTACAGTAAATCAATAAAAGAGTTAAAAACAATAAAAACTGGTCAAAAAAAAAAAAAAAAAAAAAAAAGAAGGGGGGGGGGGGTGGGGGGTGGTGGTGGCAAGCAAATGAGTGCAAGAACCTGGGGCAGTACCATCAGCTAATAAACAAAAAAGAGGGGGGGGGAAACTATTGAGACATTTTATTTATTTTTTCTGTAATGAAGGGGATAAAAGTTCTTTCGTATCTGGAAGTAACGTAGCGAATGGGGGACAAAGCAGGGATGGGCTCAGAAACAGCACGAGGTGGCCGTAATCTAGATGGGCAGTTGTGTGTGGGGAAAATACTTGCCATTCTTAGGCTTGTTATGATATTTTTTGCAAAATAGAGGCACAAAGAAACCCTTTTTTGCTTCAGGGTTTTCAGACTAGCTTTTTTGAGGAGCAGGGAATGTGGCACATCTTCATCTTTGAAAAATATTAGCAAAGCCCTTTTTTGAATTGTTTCGTTTTTTTACGATTATTAGCGAGAGATACCAGGGTGCCAAACTGGACACGCATATTCTAGATGCGGGCGGACAAAAGACGTGTAAATTCGTAAGGAGTGGGAAGGGGGGACGCTGAATTTATTTAGGAGCCTAAGGAGGGCGATAGACACATTAGCTCTATGGATGATATCTTTAACGTGGATATCCCACTTTAAATTTGAAGAAATTGTGACGACAAGTAGTTTAAATGAGGACACAGAAATTTCAGGAGGGATAGGATTAAGAAAATAGGGCGAGGATTTGAGGAAAAAAATGGGCATTATCATTGACTTAGAGGCGTTTACTGTCATGTCTAAGTCTAAGGCATCGTCTCCAATTTCATTGATGATACTCATAGGGTCACTTATTAAATTTCTGAAGCAAGTTTCAACAACCGTTAGGTCATCAACAAATTTTCATCGGTCAGGAAATTCCTTTGCGAGGCTGTTGATCATTACGGAAAAAAGGAGGGGACCTAGAAGAATACCTTGGGGTATGCCGTTGTGGACAGGGAGAGGATTTGAATAATGGTTTTGGTATTTTACAACTTGCGATCTATTTGTTAAGAAGGAGGCAAGTAATTTCACGAGTAAGGGATCAATATTGAACTCGTTGACAAGTTTCTCAATTAAAACATTGTGGTTAACAAGGTCGAATGCTTTCTGAAGGTCAATGGAAATTAAATTTAGCCAGGAATTAGGCTTTTCAAGGTTTTCCCGATGTGATCAATAAGAGAAACGAGGTAATGGGAAGTAGAGGTGGATTTTAGGTTCCCAAATTGTTTCGAGTCAGTAAGAGGTAGGATTTTTTTTCTTTAGCCAATCTGCAAGTAATCCTTCATAAAGTTTCGAGAAAATAGGAGTAAGAGTTATAGGCCGAACGCCTTCAAAACCAGGCTTTCCGTTTTTCTTTTTCAAAGGGGTTATGAAACCCTGTTTCCAAATTGTAGGAATTTGCCAAAACTCGGTAATTTTGTTAAACAAGAAAGACAAGGGCTTAGACAAGAAATCACCGAAGGCACTAATAAGAGGAAAGGGGATATCCAAAGGACAAATACTTGTCTTTCTTAGTTTTTGAATTCTTCTTTCTATCTCAGACGGGGAAACAGTGGGGAAAGGGCTCCTGATGGTAATTGGTCGGACAGTGGTGGAAGGCTCTGGACAATGGAAGCGAGGAATTTATTGAGATTATTGAAATTAATATCAGAGGATTCGGGTAGATGGAAGCCACGTTCTTCAAATCTCCTGTCCAATAGCCTTTTAACCACTGCATATCAGTTTTTTGGTCTACTATTAAAGAATGCTTCGACCTTATTTTTATAGCACGATTTTGGCAATTTGGGACTTTTTCTAATAATTGATTTTCTTTATTTATTTGCTTCATCTTGTTTAAAATTTTTTAAAAGCTTCAATTTGGTTCTAATTTGTGTTTTTATAGTTTGGTTAATAAAGGGTTTATCACTGGAGCACTTTTTTAAATTTTTTTTCAGGGAAACAAATTTGATATTTATCAAATTTATTTACATAAAAGAACATGGTCAAAATTACATTTTTCTATAGTACGGTTGTAAATGAGGTAAACACGACATAAATGCAATAACGAGCACATCTTTTAGTCACCCTTCCTATATAAAAATCGGAACACACGCCTTGACTTCCTTTAATGTATTTTTTAAGGCTAGGGGTAATATATCCATGATTACTGGTGCAGTTACAACCTAATTTACAATTTCCTTGCTTAAAAAACTTGCAATTTTTTATAGCACTATTATCAGGAATACTTTTTTCCTGCAGCTTGCTTAGAGCATGATCATGTCCAAAATGACATTTGTCACCTAATTTGCAAATACCTGCCAAAATTATATTAGCGCATTTGCGATTATTTGCAGAGAAGTCCTTATTATTAGTCAGAATCACTTCAGTACTTTCAAAACAAATTCGGGCATCTCTGATTGAGTTCTCAAGGTCAGGATTATAATTAGGTTGAACAGAGGTGATATTGGGGTCAGGTACAGTTTCTGAACTTGGGTTTATATCACTCGTAGTGGCTAAAGTTGATGAACTTAATCCTCTGCTCCTTCTGCTTCCTTCATTAATATTCATTGAGCTTGGGGACAATGCACTGTTTTGATGATGAGAATCTAAGGTGTAATTTACCTCGTTTGTGATGGAATAATTTATAAGTTGACTGCTTGAATCATTTTCATAAATTGACAAAAAATCTCTAATTAGCATTAACACATCCATTAGCTTTTCTTTTAAAGTCAAATTTTTTGTAAAATCTGCTTGTGATGAGGGGGATGTCGTGACGCTGTCCGTTTGAACATATTTATCCATGCTGCATTCAGTGGTTTGACATGATACATGCATTGGGCCTTCGGGAAGAACTTCAAGAACTTGGCACTGGGGTGGGGCAATGACAATTGTAGGACCAACTGAACTAGCCTCCTGGGGCTTGTTTGATTTTTCTGTTGAAACAGAAAGTTGGCCGTGTAAAGGGTCATGATAAGGAGTAGGACTGCTTAGGTCACTTAGGATGCTAAGAATTCTTTTTCTTTCAACTGGGACACGAGGCGTTTGGGGGAAGCCAGAACTGGGTACAGAAAGACCCGGAGAAGAAGTAAGGTTTATCTTGGATTTAGTGGAGCAGTCAAGGCACATCCAGGAGTTACTCCAATTAGTAATGTCTAACCTGGCACACTTTTTGGCCCCTGCGTGGAACCAAGAGTCACAATTGGCACAATTGATTGAGTTAGAAGTAACTCGTTGTCTGCATTCTGGACAGTATTGTTTTTGTTTTGCCATTTGGACAAAGGTCACATTCACTGTAGCTTTGAACTTAGAGAGTTGTTGACAGGTTGAACTTGTTGACAGGACGGGAAAATACTCTTGGCCTGATGCGTAGCCAAAGGATTTCGTCATAATCAGATAAACGTTCCCGCCTTTTTTCCTAGGTGGGTTAAGTGGAGGCCTGAGCTTAATAAACTGAATGATTAGTCAAAGTGAGGGACCCCGGGTCGTCGGGACTGTACTCCAGTTACAGCTATAACATTTATTCATATCAATGGTGGTAATACATGAAGCTCAGTAAATTTGTCAAAATTTAGAGTTTTGGGCGTTAGTAGCAAAGAATTTAAGAAATTTAAAACGGGCGTGAGTGACACAACTATCGTTGGGTTTGAGTAATTCTTGTTAAGAGTTTTCAATTTCGGGCGCTTGGACCTTGGAAAGGCAGGACTTGGGTGAAACTGTCTAGGGTACTCAGAGTTGGGAATAAAGACTAGAATACAGATGAAAAGCGACCAGGAAGGTGATCCTGGTTTTCAATTAATGCCACAGAAAAACGCACACACACAGAGACATACACAGACACACACGCACACAGACAGTGTGTGTCTTTGTCTGTGTACACAAAAAAACTAGTATTTATTATTGATGTGTTTGCACAAGCAAAATCTTTCAAACTAGAGACGTCTTGATAGGATTGATCTCCGTGGGGATAGGATAGGAAGAAGTTGACTTGAGTGGGTTCTTGATGGTGAGAGAGGATTGGGAAGTACAGGACGATGAAGGGCTGCACCAGCTGGTAAATTCGTGGTATCCAGGATAAAATTGAATTTGAAGGGGGATGGGTGTGTGGTATGTTTGGGAGGCATATGAGCAAGAAGGGATGGGTCTGATTGGGTAAAGTGATCTTTGAGGATGGGTTGGCTTGATGGCTGGACAGGAGGTAGTGGTCATTGAGGGATGTTTGATAAGAAAGGAATGTGGTTTAAAATACTTTCCAAAAATGAGGCTTTCAGACGCCTGGTTTGTGACTAAGTACAATAAAGCTTGCCCAAGCTTATATATTTCGTGTCTGCTTGTAAGTTGACTTTTTTTTTGAAGAGTTAGAGTGGACATGTATATTCTGCCTGCTTCGGTGGTGTCAATTCATGGGACTAATGGAGGGGGGTCGAATGTATTCATACAAATTAAGGGGGGTAATTGTATTATTTCTTCAATGAAAATACCCCAAAAAGCTATTTTCTAATGGAAATACCAAAAAATAATTTTTCCAATATTTAAGGTTAAGGTTTTAAAGATTGTCCAAAAAAAAGCAAACGGGTCCCAAAACAAGCAAGCTATGTGCCTGTCCAAATGAAATTTATCACTTGGAGAAAATTTCAGTCAGAAATTTCAATATTTTTCTCTTGAATAAGAGTAATTTGACACTGAACACTAGTTAGGGATGTCAAGGTTTGTTTTGTGGGAGTATAATAGTTTCGGATTGTTTCCTTTGTAAATCAACAAACAATAAAAATATATTTTTCTGCATCTATTAGTTTCTCTTTCAAAGTGAAGATCCTGGCTATAATTGGGTTTAAAAGAGGGCTACAGTGGCGGTGTCTCTTTGACATGACTTATCAACACTACCACTGCTATGAAGGTATTTTTGCACGGAGGCTCAAGAACGATCGGAGATAATCGGTTTGGCACGATGTGATTTTCGTTTCCTCAGAAGAGCATATACGGCCATCGTGTTTGAATGGGACAAGGGAAATGGTCGGTCCAGCCTCGCGAGGCAAGTAGATGACTATTTGTTAGAGATCGCTTTTTGAGGGGTCAGAAGAAAAAGGATGGCTGCTTAGGTCGCTTAGAACGCTAAGTATTCTTTTTCTTTTGACAGGCGTAGAAGATATTAAAGGAGAGCCAAATAAGGAGAGTAATATACCTAAAGTAGACGAAACATTTTAAGAGTTTCACAAAAGTTTCCGTATCCAGGAGTTAGTCCATTCGACTATCTATCTACGCCCACTTGTCGGCCCCTGCATAGGATCATGAACTGCAACCAATACATTCAACCGAGTTAGATTTGAATCGTAATCTGCAACTCTCGACAGAATTAGTTTGGTCTTAGCATTATTAAATCTGAGTGTAGATCATAATCAAGATATTGCGGTGTAGGAGATTGGATACTGCGTATTCCGGTACTTGCCTTAGTTTAAAATGAATTTTAGTGGATGACCTTATTAACTACTGGGTTTTCGAATTGAAATGATTTCTGCACTGTCGTGTATCTGTATATCCTCTTCTCCTCTCATCTTTCTCTCGTTCTCTTTCTCTCTCTTATTTCCTGGTTGTTTAATTAGAGTTCAGTAGCAGATTAAAACTACTTGCCTAATCTTTATTAATATTTTTATGTAGAACTCTCGTTTACCAGCCCCTCGATCAACTGACCTTGATAACCTCGGTCGTGATTCTCTACCAGCCAAACGTCCTTACAAAGAATCATCAAGCTCAGAAGAGGAAGAAAAGATTAATAAAGAGTCCATTCCACTGCCACTTACAGACCAGAATTTGAATAATGTTTCTTCGCTAGAAGACATGAACATACACTGTGAAGATTATGGAATTCAACTGCAACTTCCAGCTGCAAAATATGAAGGAGATAATTTTCCACTTAATGTCTCTATTCCATTGAAGAAGCGTGCCAAAACAGTGCCTGTGCCATCCGTTCTTGAGAAAAAAGATAGTAGGGCTGCTCAACATAAGAATAGCATTAAAGGTAATTGACTTGAAACTTTTTGTATCTTTGACATGGACCCTTGCCGTCAGATTTACGTGTATATAAATTGAATATGAGTATGTATGTGGGGTATATTCATAAATTTTTGGATTGAACATGATGAATTTTGGGGATATACTGGGGTTGACGCCATAACTGATAAGTTTCTTCTTTTTTTTTTTTTTTTTGTAAGTACGTGGAAAGACAGAATTCGTATAATTTCCGTCCAAATTATATAATTTCATTGTGAAGCATAACTTTTGTCATCTTGTGTAGTTCCCCTATCTTAGGCAGCGCAATAGCGCTGCCTAGGTAAAGAACGATGTTGGCACAATGTATCATTTATTTTTTGGTTCGTTTGTTTGTTTATTTCTTTTAGACCGGGGCACTTCGTATCGAAGGGGTTATCGTAGAAATTTCGAAAAGGGATCATTCGCTTGGAAATTGGAACGGCTTGTGCCACTTTTAACAGCCGAAAGTGATAGGAAGGCGACTTCCACGTCCACCATTTCCCCAAACACACCCAATCAAAATTTTGAGATAGCTAATTTGTTCTAGGTAGTTGAAAGATCTGGAAATTATGTCTTTGAGGAAGACCCCCCCTCCCCACAGCCCTCAGGGCAAGGGTTGTAAGCTATGCCCTGGGGGTATATAAGGTTTTTGTAGAAAGCATGATCGTAAAAACATCAAGAAGGGCTAATTTGATTGGAAATTGAAAAGGCTAGTGCCCTTTTTATTAGTCAACAGTGATTGGGGAGCAAATAACCCCCTCTCACGCCCACCATTTCCCCAAACACATCCAATCAAAGTTTTGAAATAGCAATTTTTTTCGACGTAGTTGAAAGTTCTGGAAATTACATCTTTGAGGATGACAAAACCCCCACAGCCCTCAGGGCTATGGTTGTAAGTTATGCCCTGGGGGCATATAAGGTTTTTATAGATAGCATTATCGTATAAACTTCAAAAAGGGCTCATTCAATTGGAAATCGAAATGGCTAGTGCCCTTTTGAATGGTCGAAAGTGATTTGACGGCAACTAACCCCTCTCTCACTCCCACCATTTCCCCAAACACATCCAATCAAAATTTTGAGATAGCCATTCTGCTCAACGTAGTTGAAAGTTCTGGAAACTAGGTCTTTTAGGATGACGATCCCCTCCCCCACAGCCCTCAGGGTAAGGGTTGTAAATTATGCTCTGGGGGCATATAAGGTTTTTATATTAAGGGCTGTCGTAGAAACTTCAAAAAGGGCTCATTCGATTGAAAATCAAGACGGCTAGTGCCTTTTTTTATAGTATAAAATGATTGGAGGGCAACTAACCCCCCTCTCACGCCCATCATTTCCCCAAACACATCCAATCAAAATTTTGAGATAGCCATTTTTTCAACGTAGTTGAAAGTTCTGGAAATGATCTCTTTGAGGATGACAACCCCCCCCCCCCCCACAGCCCTCAGGACAATGGTTGTAAGTTATGCCCTGGAGGCATATAAGGTTTTTATAGAAAGGGTTGTTGTAGAAACTTCAAAAGGGCTCATTCGATTGTAAATTAAAAGGGCTAGTGCCTTTTTTAATAGTCGAAAGTGATTGGAGGGCAATTAAAACTCCCTCCCCTTACGCCCACCATTTCCCCAAACATATCCAATCAAAATTATGAGATAACTTTTTTTTCAACGTAGTTTAAAGAACTGGAACTTAGGTCTTTGAGGATGACTACCCCCCCCCTCTCCCCCACATCCCTCATGGAAAGGGTTATCAGTTATATCCTGGGGGCATATAGTTTTTTTTATTGAAAGTGTTGTAGAAACTTCAAAAAGGACTCGTTCGATTGAAAATTGAAAGGGCTAGTGCCCTTTTTAACAGTCGAAAGTGATTGGAGAGCAACTAACGCCCCTCACGCCCACCATTTCCTCAAACACATTCAATCAAAATTTTGAGATAATAATTTTGTTCAACGTAGTTGAAAATTCTGTAAATTATGTCTTTGAGGATTGCAACCCTACCCTAGTGCAACCCCCCCCCCCACTCTGTTGGAGAAACTTCAAAAAGGGCTCATTCAATTTAAAATTGAAAGGGCTAGTGCCTTTTTAATAGTCGAAGGTGATTGGAGGGCAACTAACCCCCTCTCAAGCCCACCATTTCCCCGAACACATTCAATCGAAATTTTGAGATAGCTAATTTGTTCAATGTAGTTGAATGGTCTGGAAATTATGTCTTTGAGGATGACAAACCCCCCCACAGCCTCCTGGGCAAAGGTTGTAAGGTATGCCCTGGTGGCATAGAAAGAGTGCATTAAGTGGCATAGAAAGGTGGCATTAAGGTTTTTTATAGAAAGAGTTGTCGTAGAAACTTCAAAAAGAGCTCATTCGAAGAAAAAGAGCTCATTTGAAGGGTCTGTAAATTATGTCTTTGAGTATGACACCCCTCCCCACAGCCCTCGGGGCTAAGGTTTTAAGTTATGCCCTGGGGACATATAAGGTTTTAATAGAAAGTATGGTCATATAAACTTTGGAGGGGGCTCATTGAATCGGTAGTCCAACGCTCTAATGCTCTTTTGAGAGTCAAAGTGATCAGAGGGCAGCTACCACCCCCCCACACACAGACACATACACGTCGTATTGTCCCGAAATGTATCTAATAGAAATTTTGAGATATTCATTATATTCAAAACAGTCTAAATATCATACACCTAGGCTTTTGGGATTGAAACAAACCCCAGAGATTAGGGGCAGTAAAGAACTCCATTAAACCAAAAATTAACAAAAATAGAATCAAATTATCAACCAAACAGACAACTACCACAACTCAGTATCAATAAGTAAATGAAACCCAAAACAAACATAAATTAAAATAAATAACAGAGTATAACTCAAAACGAGCAGAAATTAATATGAGTAGGGTTCTAAACTCCTATGCTTTCTAAAAGCCAAAATATTATTTGTACTTTACTGAAAAAAAAACTTTTAAATGTTTTCATTTTAATAACTTTAATAATTTCTTAGACCACACTGCTTTTCCATTTACGAAAAATTAAGCAAGAAAAACGGGTTTTAATTTTATAAAGCAGTGAATACAATAAAATAAATACTTAATTAAACAAAAATACTCTGAACATTTCGGCCCCACGTCCGGGAGCCTTTCTCAACGGAAAAAAAAAAATGAAACAAAAAATGTTCTTTTTAAAAACCTTAACTTACATCAAAATAAAAACATACTAAACACATGAAGAAAAAAAAACAACAAAAGAAAAAATATAAATAAATAGGAAACAAAACTCACATATTAAATAAAAACTTCGATTCACTGGCGTATAAGCAAAATCGAATGTCTATATTGATTCAAACACGCCTCCTCACAGTGTATAAATGGAAATCTATAAAAAAAATTAAGAATATATTTATACCTGAACCAAAACAATTAAAAAGCAGGTAAGATTTTCAATCAGTACTGATTTTAATAATGGTTCTGAAACGAAAGATGACCTTGCGAACAAAGGTCAGAATGGGTTAAATGCTGGGAAAAGTAAACGAACTGCAGCTACGCTTGCAAGCAAACGGATCCATTCAATTTATAATTCAAACATTGGTTGATGAACTCGTGAGATTTAATTAGGGGTTATGGGCCGGGTGTTAGCTGACGTTTATTGTTTTGGTTTAAGTATAAATATATTCTTCATTTTTTGATAGATGTCCATTTATATACTGTGAGGAGGCTTTTAAAAAGAACATTTTTTGTTTCATTTTTTTTTCCGTTGAAAAAGGCTCCCGGACGTGGGGCCGAAATATTCAGAGTATTTTTGTTTAATTAAGTGTTTATTTTATTGTATTCAGTGCTTTATAAAAATTAAAACCTGCTTTTCTTGCTTAATTTTTCGTTTAATAACTTTAAGAAATAAAAATTAATTTAAGATTTTAAGAAATAAATATCAGCATATGTATATTGAACTGACAATGAACGTTTTTCAGTAAATTCATTTGATTTTTTTTTTAGTAAAGTACAAATTATATTCTGGCTTTTCGAAATCATAGGGGTTTATAACCCTACTCATATTAATTTCTGCTCGTTTTGAGTTTGACTTTGTTATTGATTTTAATTTCTGTTTGTTTTGAGTTTTTATTTATTGATACTGATTTGTGATAGTTGTATGCTTGGTAGATTATTTGATTCTATTTTTGTTCATTTTTGGTTTAATGGAGTTCTTTACTTTTTTTTGAAAAACTTATTTTGTGGAATTTTTTTTTTTTTTTAATTGATCCTCGTAAATGCCAAAAAATGATATGACCACCCCTGGGGTGGTCTTACTGAAGTATGTGGTTTTTAAATGCATATATAAATGTGAAGTCATTTAGATGAAAAATGTGTTTCCAAAATTAAGGCTCTAAACAATTTTTTTCAAACTCTTGAATGATCTATAGTTTTTTCAGGTCAGAAAATATCAGGGAACCAATAAAAAAAAAAAAAAAAAAAAAAAATGGAGCCGTTTTCAAGAAAAAATACACACACAATTGCTCGTTTAAAGAGAGTAGATATTGCCACTAAAAAGTAAGGGACGTTTGCGAGATGCGAAGACCTATGTTTCCACCTGAGCAAAGTGAGGGTAATTTGCAAGGGTTGAAGTTGTAATTTTCAATTTTTTCCTATTTTTAACCCCATGGCCAGCTTTTGATGCAAAACAAAAATTGAAGTCCAAATCACTTCCAAAAATCTTTGTCAATGTTTTTGCGTCCAAAATCGAAAGGACTGATTTCGTAGTGATACAAGTATGTATTTTCTGTCTTTTTATGTTGCTTAGTAATAAAGTGTGAGTTAATTGTGGCCAAAACAGAGACTGCGTTATGTTGCCCTTGTTCTTTTTATTTTCTTACCAGCTAGTTTAAAAATAAAATGTAAAGATTTTTTATTTCCTGACTTTTTAGTCATTTATCCTCAAACCGTGTTTTCAGTGGTGACTAATGCTAAATATGGTTAAAGTAAGCACTTGTTTTTTTTTTATTCATCTTAGTTGTGAAATATTACCAATTTAAAGGGTCGCAACATCTTTTGGCTTCCAAAGACAGGAAGGCGTGGTCTCTTTTAAACGTTTTATGTATACTAATACGGAGACTACTAAAAGAGATGATGGCATAGTCTCTTCCAATTGTCTTGCCCATATATTGTGATCTGGCGAAATCCACTGTCTGTGATTAGTGAATGAGCTTCCTAAAATGTATAATCCTTATGATCCGTTTCAAAGCCATCAAGACGCGGCTTTATGGATTGCATATCTTCATTCTGATTGCTTGCTAATTTACTTTTTATTTTAGGGTGTTCTGAATTTGTCTTCAATCAAAGGATAGTTAGAGGCTCACGCGCCGGAATAAGTAAATACGGCCTATCCCCAGATTTAAAATGCTCACAATGTGATAAAGTTTTTGTTCACGCTGCATCCTTGATTAAACACAGAAGTTTTCATGAAGGCAACACTGTTTGTCCATTTTGTAATAGAGTTTATTCCCATAAGTATACACTACGTGAGCATGTTATCCGTGAGCATGGCAACAGAGCTCATGAAGTACCAAGTATCGCGTTCAAAAAAACTGCTTCACGTAACAGCTTGAAAGAGATGGCGTTTGTGCCAAAAGTTCAATCAATTGTGAAACCTAATTTGAGCGACAGTGGCTCCCCGGATTCACTGCTGCCATCTTTAATCTCGAGTGAAGATTTATCTATAAAAAAGGAAGTTGCTGTCTAGATTCCATTGATTTTCTGAAAAGAAATGAAATTGGAGGAGTGTCTAGTGCAAAACAAACGGTTAGACAACATACAGTGAATAAGCAATAAGTATGTTTCGTAACAGCTTTTAATAATGGTAGTGTTTATTCCAGCAATTTACTAGGTGAAGTTTTGTCCTTTTTTCTCAGTTTAGGAATGTCTAGCTGATAAAAAGGTATTCTGATTGTTTTTCTTATATTTACTTCAGAAATTCCAACATACAAATAATGTATATGGTTGCCTCCGTGTCTTAAGCAAGTTCTACATTACATACGTAATTTTGTATGTTAATTGATTAAGTTACGGTGCATAAGTACGATCATTAACGCTTAAACATGTTCTTTCACACTAGGTTAATGCAGAAACCCATAAAATCATCATAATCATCGTCTAAATTCATCACAATCAGTATAAGCAAACCGTTCAAAAATTAAAGATATGGAATGGAGATTCAAGCTCTGACCAAGTGTGAAAGCCTTTCTAGGAGAAGTTCACTAATTAATTTTCATCATTCATTAACTACTTATCTAGGAATTTTGTCTTGTTGCTACTATGTTGTGTACGTAACATTCCACCAAGAGCTGGGGACTGCACAGTCAAATGTAAAGTGTCTCCCTTCTCATCTCCCAGATTAATATAAGGGGCGCCCTTGAATTGGTCATTCCGGTAATAGGAAATATGGAAGAAAAATCTTGCTGAGAAAATTGTAATTTGTGAAATTTAAAGAAAAAGCAATGGAAATGAGTCAAATTTAAGATATGGGGCTAAATCATAGGTTCTAATGTTCTCGATTTTCGGAAAAAGTCCAACTTCAAGACCAGTTTTATAAACAACGTACCTATTGTTGGATTTTTTTTGTACTTTTTCACAAAAATACAAAAAAATGTGTGCTAGGGCAAAAAACAAACTCCTTAGTTAAAAAAAAATGTAAAACGATCAGAGTATTTCCATGGAATTTCGAGTATATTTTGCCTTGATTATTGTTAAATATTCACACGGCATCCTCAGCTTAAAAAAAATACATGAAGTTGATCAGAGTATTTTCCACGGAATTTCGAGAATGTTTTGACTCGATTATTATTAAATATTACTTGTATTTAGTTTAAAGCTTGTAACCTGCATTTATCTTTTCCTTCTAAAAATTATGAATCTAATTTCAAAACCCCAATTAACATTTAGTTAAATGAAAAATCCCAGGTGAAAAACGGGTTTTCAGATATTCAGTTTTGTTGAGATAATTCTTAGGCAACCTGTATACCCAATAGATTAAAACATCTAACCTCCCTTTTCCTATTAAACTCATCCTTTTTCATCATACATGCATTCCTTTTCCAGTGTCATAACTCCAAAAATTTGGTTATCTGTCCTGAAATTTCTAAGGCCAGTTGATTTGATTCTCTTGATAATAATTTTTTACCAATTTTTGATTATTGTTTTTTTTTGTTTTGAAGGGGAATCCATGTTTTATTAATTTGTTGTTTTTTTTTATTCTCATTGTATTTTCTTTTTTTGCAAGTTAATGATTTTTAAGCAGTGTTATTGACCAGTAGCATTATTGATACAATTTTGTGTGCCTTTTTGCATTTGAATTTCTTTTGTATGTTTCTTTTTGAATTTTTTATTTCAAAAGAAGCTTTATGGAAAATAATAAGATATATTGGTAATATATAATGGTAATATATATAATATTTTATCTAAAATATTATGTAGTTATATTAAAAACGAAATGTGTCAAATATTACTATAAAATTAATATAAAATTTTCTTTTTTTGCAAGTTAATGATTTTTAAACAGTGCTATTGACCAGTAGCATTATTGATACAATTTTGTGTGTCTTTTTGCATTTGAATTTCTTTTGTATGTTTCTTTTTGGATTTCTTATTTCATTTTTGTCTTTAGCTTTATGGGAAATAATGAGATATATAATGGTAAGATGCAATCATAAAATATCAGCAATTTCTAATACTGGTGTTGCGTTATTTTATTTATTATAAATAAAGAAAAAAATATTTTTTTCATATTTTTACCTGATATTACGATTACAGCCTGTTACGATTATAGCCTGTATCAAGGTAAAAAAGAATCAACTAGTTGATGCTTCGTTAATTAGCTGGATTGAAAGACAAAGATAACTATGGCAAAAGTAGGGCAATCAACTATCGCATTAAAGGTTTAACATTATGAAAGCTCAGGATTTTACCCGAGATTTATTTTTGGGTTGCACCAAGCCGGAACTCCTTCCCCTCCCTGGGTATGCCCCTAATACTACAAGAACAATTGTATGTTAAAGTATATTCAATGCACATTCCAATTTCTCTATTGGTTTAAATATGTCAGCTGTAGCTGAAGCACAAAAATATATAGTATTTTTGTTGAAGAAATTACGTTGAACCAAAATTTTTAGTTTACTTGTCAAGGCTGTATCCAGGGAAGGGGTAAGGGGGTTTGACTCCCCCCCCCAAAAAAAAAATATGTTTGTCCGACTTGTAAAAATCTAACAAAAATATATAAAAACACATTTTGAATCATTTTTTAAGGTTTATATATGTACCCCCTTGAAAAAATACCCCCTCCCCCACCCGATCAAAAACCCTGGGTACGGCCTTAGTACTTGTTGACTGAAACTCGCCGTTTTTTTTTTTTCGAAAGTTCCAATATTCCTTATTGCTGTTAGGAGTACAATTATGCATTATTTATTTGAGTACCATCAACTAAATAATTTTGTGGGCCAGTATCATGGAAGAATCTTTCTGGACTTGGTTCAATTTAATAAAAAACCTCCCAGTGTGACTCCTTCGTGCTACTCTCAATGGGAATTCCAATATCCAAACCCTTTATCAGGAGACATGGTGTTCGCTTGTATTGACTGAACAAATAATACGATTCATAAAAGAATCAAATACCCCAAATTGCTGTATGTATTAGTCAGTAGTTGAAAGGGTAAAAAGTCAGAAGTAAAAGCACTTAAATAGTAATTTCGAAACTTTGCCAGAACTTTAGTTCAAAAGCTGATCACTGTACTCTGTCAAAACTAAACGGAAAACTGGTTAATATGAGAATATAACTACAATAATAGTAATTGTATTCAAACATTATTAAGGTATGTTGAATAGTCTGTTGTCAAATTAATTAACTCTTTAAAAGGAACTACGGTGAAAAGAAATAGACCAAAACGGTATTCCAAGTTGAGCCACCACAGCAATGGGACTTGACCCTTTGTTGACCACTGAAGCAGTCAGGCTATGGGCCTTGTAAGCCAGTTGGGTTGGGTGTTTGTCTCTGTTTCCCTTGCGGAGACCAAACCTGTCACTGCTCTCTGTAATAGAAAAATTGTCATTGGTCTTTTTAATCTAAATTTTATGTGCTTTTTAGCCTCTTCTCTGGGGCGTGGAGGCATTTGGCCCTTGTGCCCTGATCCATGAGTAAAAAAAAAATCCAAAATGTTTTTTTTTTGGCCCAGATTACTGTTGGTTAATATTTAAACTAATAGAGCATTTTCTTTATCAGTTAATTTAATTTTTGACGTGTAAATTTAATTGACATGACATTTGAACCACTCATTTGTTGACCAATTCCCAATTTCACTTCTCCCAAGAAAGTCTTTGAACTCTAACTTTAGAAAATAATTTTAAAAGCATCAAAGTCAATACGTTTCGTAAGCAAAATAAATAAATTTGAATTAAAATTTTGATATTTGTTTTTATAAACACCATTGATCTTAAAGAGAAGTAAATCCATCAATTTTTTCCTGGTGTGAGTACACATTTGTGTGTCTTGGTGACAAGGAGAGGTAGGCCTACATCTGCTTTCGGTTGATTTTGTCACTGACTTGCTCATGGACTAAGTTTTTTCAAGTTGTCATAAACTTCTTTATTTTAGTTTTGACCTAAATAATGAATTCTAAAATAGAAATAAATCCTTAAGATCAAGGCGTTTACATGGGAATGCATTTGGATGAAGGAGTAGCGAATTGATCGAAACAGAAGAAAATAGATAAATTATCTAATACCATTGGGATTGGTAAGGGTCCTTTTGGCCAAGGCACGACTTTAATGATCGACCTTTGTGGCTTTCTCCCCAAAGTTCCTCATGGAATATTAAGACTACCTCTAAAACCTTCTTTATTAGAAAATAAATTTAAATATAAATTTCTTGTAGGATTCGCTGGTTTTAATTGGTCTTGAAATTTGCGGTTTTCCTTAGTAACGATTCTTGCATATGCCCCCTACCCCAGCACTAATTTCCTCACTTTTTCTCTCGGCTACAGAATTAGGGGGGCATTAATCATATGTATTCCTGTCACCTTTTATGGTTTATTTGTGGCGCCTCTACCTGTCTTGCGTTTTTTATTGAGACACAGCATTTGATTTTTATTCCTGTTGTATATTCATACAAGTGTATAGTGACAAGAATATATATGGATCGTAGATGGCAAGATCGTAGATGGCATTTTATTAGTAGCAGTGTGTTTATATACATGTTAATTGTTATCTGTTTCTTGGCTTTGTTAAATATCTCCGTTTTTATTAAGCGGTCTCTTTGCAATGTTTTAGACATAGGTTATAATGTTTTGTTGGGTAGCTGTTTGAAAACTTGTCATAGGGATGATAGACACTCGAAGAAATGGTCATAGATTTGGAAATATGAAGATTTAAATTACAAGAAACCACTCCTTGGTTGGGTATACAAATTCTTCTAGATTCTTGTACCGTTGGTTTTTTGAAATGTTGAGCCGTATCATTTCTATGAACGTTTTCAATGTTGTATTTTAGATATTTACTATTTGCATGAATTAGATTTTTTTTTTTTATTAGTTGATATATTTTTATTGGTCAACTGTATAAAAACAAAAGGCAATAGAGTAAGAGTAAACACAACAAGCAAACCTCAAAAGTTTCAAAACGTTACTATTAAAAACGTTATTTAAAATATTATTATTATGTAATATTAAATGTGATTTAAAATATTATTTAATTAAAATTATCATTATTGAATTGAAATTATTATAATTGAAATTGTTTAAAACATCAAAAAAAATTAGACAACCCAATTTTATCTAAAATATTATTTAGTTATATTAAAAACGAAGTGTGTCAAATATTACTATAAAACTAAGTAGAAATGAATAAAAAACGGCATAACCAAAAATTAATAAATTAAACATTTCACAGTAGATGGTAAAAAAAAGGAATAAGGGGAGAATACTCAATTATTTAATGTTTCAATTATATAAAGACAGAAAAGTTTTTCTATAGATTTTTGTGGAAAATCTTATTTGGTTAAAAATGGGATTTTTTTAAGACAGAACGAAGAAGATGAGGTTCACGGGGATAATTAGGGAAAAGTGAATTTTTCTATTCACTAATAATGCACTGACCTAAAGCAAATCAGTACTTGACATGCAATCCTGTCTCTCTCATGAAAGAGGATTGAGTTTTGGTGTCGCCAATCATTTTGTTTTTGGGTTGGTATCCTGGGTTTGGGGTGGAGAGGGGGGTGCAATTTTCACATTATAGTGATTGGATATTTGAAATTAGAATGGGATGTTTAGTGGAGGCGAGTTTAATTTGCAGTGCAGAAAGGATTTGTGATACAATTGGTTGGCTTGTAACGGTCCCTGCCAATTTTTTTCTTCATATTCTTCAGGAAAGAAACAGTTTGTGAAAAGGTATTGATTGACCTTGTCCTAAAGTATACAACACTGGCATTTGCAAACATGGTCTCAGACGGAAATCTAAACCTCTCCTAGACTTTTGGTTATGCCGAAAAATCGGAAAACTTATTTTTCTAGGGGTGAACCTGAGGTCAACTTATTTTGTCAGCCATAGGATAAAACTACTGCCGAAATCAAAACTTCCGACAAAATGCAAGCCTCCACGTTACAACTGAAACTGGACCAGTTTCAGTTGTAACGTAAAACTATTACGTAAAGTTACGTAAAACTAACGTAACGTAACGTAAAACTGTAAGTTAAAACTTAAAATGCGAAAATTAATTTTCAGGTCGTGTATTCATGAATTAAGTATACTTCATGAATCCACCATTGTGCAAGTAAGAATATGAAACGTGACCTTTTATTTCATACAACAAATATTTGAAATAGGTGTTGGGCAATCCCCCCCCTCCCAGAATCTCTGACACGCTTCGTTAGAATATGTTCTTCGAAATAAAAGAATAGAAAGTGAATTGAGCTGAAAGATTACCTTCGAAAAGAGAAGTGTATTCTTCTTCTGAAAAAATAACAAGGCCAAAAATAATATAAATAGAACAACAAAATAGAATTACAAAATAACAAAAATAATAAATAGAAAAAAATAACATGTTTCCAAGGCTTTGTGACGGTTTTGTTGACCTTTTGTTCAGTATGTCTAAACTTATCATTATAAGCCTTATATTATTGTATGATCTGATGTTTCCGTCAGGTATATTTCATGTTAAATATTCCAGTGCCTTATTTTGTAACGATTTGCCTTGTGCATTCCATTGGAGTGTGTACAAATATGTGAATATACTCATTCCTTCTACCATGCTGGGAGTTTTCTCTTTTTTGGTCTGAAATATCAGTCTTCCGTTGTTATAATGTGTTAAAAGTTGGATATATATAATGTGCTTTTTGGTGTATAAATGCTTAATTTAAATTTGATGTGTTGATTTCCGTTAATTAACGGCTATTTCTGTTATTTAAACACCAACGAAAATCGAGTTATCCGTTGAGTTCCGTTAATATACTCATTCCTTCTTTTGTGCTGGGAGTTTCCTCTCTTTTTTTTCTTTTTTTTTTTGTCTGAAATATTAGTCTTCCCCCGTTTTAATATGTAAAAAGTTGGACATATACTATGTGCTTTTTGGTGTATAAATGTTTAATTTAAATTTGACGAGTTGATTTTTATTAATTTCGCTAAATTTTGTAAGCGACACGCCTTTAAAAGTCCATAAAAGTTATTATTTTTAATGATAATTTGTAAAATTTTTGTTGCATCATAGCCATCTTTGGATTAGGTGGGATTTCAAGTTTTAGCTTTTGAACACCCTCAAAAATTAGGTATTTTTGAAGTGACTTAATTCTGGAGGATATAGGCGGGAGGGGGGCAGTGATGGTTCTAATCTATTCTTGTAATTTCTTTCGTTCTATAAAATGATAAAAACATAGTATTATTATTTATACGTTTTTCTTTTAGAGTCTAATATGAGCCATTCAGAGCCAAATCGATTAAGGCCATAAAGAAATAATAAGGTCATAAAGTTTGGGAAAAATGATATAGGGTAAAATACCCAGTTGTTGGCCAGCTAATCTACTCTTTAACAGCTAAATCATTGTAAAATCTCTACCATGCCACCTAGAAAGTGGATCGTTTTACCACTGGATGTGCCAAAATCTTTCTAACAAGTATATGATTAACTTGAATATTTTAACCTCACACAATACTCACAATTTCAAATATACTTATAGACAACATTGGAGCCTAATCTTGGCCACACATTTAAAGCTTGAACGTAATCTTAGAAAATGCTTTGTAATCTTTGACAATGGATCTTAAAGTTAAAACAGCGTATCCCAATCACAGTCACAGTCAACCTTGGATAGACTTAATGGAAGCCAGTTTTTGTGAAACAGAATAATTGTGTTCAAATCTAGAATCTAGAGTCAACTTTTGTCTGAATTTGAGTGTTAAAAAACCAGCTGTTAATTACAAGTTAATTACAAGAGAGTTAATTAATTACAGAGTGTTAAATTAATTACAACAATTAAAACAATTAAGTTAAATTAAACAAAATTAATTAAGTTAAATTAAAAAAAACAATTAGTTAAATTAAACAATTAATTACAGAGTGTTAATTACAAGATTACAGGCAGCCAGTCCCAAATGGTCGTGTATTAATCATCAACCAATCACAACTAGCTATCCCTATTCACATAATGTCTATGATTAGGAACCTCTTGTCTATATATTAAAAATAATTTTTAAAACAAAAAAAATATCTGGCCAAGGTTAGGCACTGCCTGAGTACTGGGGGTCTTACCCTATTTCTAGTTTTGATTTTTATGTACCAATCATTGAGCGGAAATGAGTACAACAATTTTTGTTATTTGTATATGGAAAAATTCGGTTCTTGTCTATTATATAATTTTACATAATAGACACTCGAGAAGTGAAGTTTGGTTAATGCTAATGAAAAATAAAATATGATGAAAATAGAATACTTTATTAGTATTGACGGTTTTCAAACATGGCCTAGTGTTACACTTCCAAAAAATCTTCCACTGCGTGCAAAAAATCATCAGAATTATATTCATTTTTGTTGCCTTTTTGTCAGTTCGAGAAGATTTTTTTTTTTTTGGGGGGGGGCACCCCCTTGGATGTGGCCTTGACTATATTCCTTGCTGTGTTTCTAACTTTCCTCCTTAAGACACTATCTTCTACTTCACGAACTGTTTTCCTAAAATTATACTATCCATCATATACATTGTCAAATTTTAGACTCTTTCTATTTTCATCAAAAAATTGATGAAAATAGAATACTTTATTAGTATTGACACGCAAATTGACGTTTTCAAACATGGCCTAGTGTTACACTTCCAAAAATGTTGCTTCTCGTAAGAGTACAAAGTCATGGCGTATCCATTGACGCAGTGTTTTGTTTTGGGCAACAACCCCTTATCCTGGAAAAATATAGTTGCCTGTTCTTCGGTCCTTGGCAAATCCCAAATCTTAATTTGAACATCCATGGCGAGAGACTATGTTCTATCACTAGTCAAAGAAAACTAACTGGTGTCCTTAAGAATCGCGTTATTAATGAACTAAGGTCAAGATTCGCATTGATGATGAATTTTTCTTTGTCTTTGAGACGGTCAGCTGACGCCGAAGCTCCCAATTTAATGATTCACAAATAACCTTCACCATTTTGCTAATAAAGTATTCTATTTTCATCTTATTTTATTGTAACCAAACTTCACTTCTCGAGGATGTTTTATATAACAGAAAAGTACCAAAAGTTCTTGCTAATTTTCAGTATTAGCTAATTTGACCTTATTCAGACTGTTTTCTAAAAAAATTTCTTTGTTTTTGTCATTTTGGTATTTAAGCTTATTTTTGGAGAAAATGGTTTTAAATGTGCAATGTTATAATTCAATTTCTTAGACACTGAAGCCTCAAAAGTAGGCTAAATAATTTTTGTCTCTAGTTCTTTGAATGCGAATTATCTTAAAACACTGAACTTGAAATTGGCCCAAAACGCCTAATATAATCTGATTAACATGCCGAGTTTTAAGAAGGTTTGTTGCCATTCCCCCCGTTTTTTAACATTCCGTAAAGTATTGCCAAACTAAGGGTTTGTCTTGCAGTAAAGAAAGGAATAGTGCCTTCCATAGTAGATTCCAGAATTAATTCCTTTAATGCTGAATTTCTTTCTTTCATGTTTGTTGTTATTCGTTATATTTATACCAGCTGTTGACACACCGCGTAATTTCAACTTTGTAAAAGCTGCGCAAAGATATCTCAAGCGTTGTTATTTCGATTTGTACTTGTTATTCTTGCTAATTGGCTCTAAAATATATAGAATTTTTACTAAATTTTTAAACACTGTGTAATATCTCTTCTCACATGGACTCAGATAATTCAAAATGCGTAATGTGTTCGAAAAAACGTAATTTTGAAAATTATGTGAACAATATAGGAGACTTTAAGAATATTTTTTTCTGAAATTGGGAAATTTTCAAGATATGGCTGGTTTCGAGAGACCTGTCCTATCCCTACGGTTGCGAGAGACCTTTGTTTCGTCAAATGTAATTTTCTGCCTTTAGAAAATTCTTGCAACAAGTTATAACGTTATGAAAGTATATTAAATAAAAAAAACTGTTTTTTTAACTGAAAGAAATGAGCAACATTAGAACTTAAAATGAACAGAAATTATTGTGTATATGAGAGGGGTTTTCCCCTCCCCAACACCTCGCTCCTTAAGCCGAAGCTTAACTTTTTCTTCCAATTCTTTAAGAATGTCCCCGGGAACACTAGAACCGTTTACTTAGAAAAATAGGATTTTTAAGAATTTCTTAAAAAAAATCTAGTAACTTACATAACTTTTGATAGGTTGCATTATATATGATTAATATATTTTGAATAAGCATAAAAATTCAATTCTTTTTATGTATCTGTTGTAATCAAGGCTCTGTTTCTTAGAGTTTCTGTTATTACTGAGCGGCGTCGCTCCTTACTTACAGCTCTGTACCACGATCTGTTTGAAAATATTTAAAATTAAGAAAATCGCATCACAGTTTAATAATATAATTACAATAAAAGTCTAATTATCATTAAACATAATTTGTATAATTAATATAAAAATTACTAATAATGCAATTCTATAATCTATGGATAAAAATTTTGTTATAATGTCTTTTATACTAATTTTTGAGGAGAATAAATTTTTTATAGAAAGAGGGGGGGGGGTAAATTAAAAAATGTTAAGAATTAAATAAAAATTAGAGGAAATTGTAGAGAGTACCATCATGGTATACTTCCTTTATTGAAGGAGAAAACCAGCGTACGCTAAAACAAGTTTGAGATAAAAGCAGTTAGGTTAGAGCTAATAAAAAAAGTAAGATTTTTTGAAAAGGACAGAGCAGTGGCGGTGAGGCATAGGAAATAGAATTTGGAAGAAACAAATCTTAAGATCTTGAAAAGAAAACATGTACATGCTAGCACTTAATCTTGCTAAGTGTAGATTCCCGGGGCTTAAGTATTGTAAAACCTCTCGCTTATTTATCTTGTCATCCCAGTCCAATATTTTAGGCTGAGTCGCTCCTTATTTAGAGTTCGTTACAACAAACTGTTTGATATCTTTGTTTTATAAACATCATCATGGTCAATTCCAATTCCATCATGGTACATGATAAGCCAATCCTGCACATTCTTTACGCTATTAATCGAAACAAATAAAAACTAAAATGTAGAAATATACAAGTTTTTCAAATATTTGATGTATATCAAATATAGAAATATATAAGTTTTTCTACTGTAAATACAATAATCTAGTTTTTCTCTCATCCCCTTGTCAGGTATCTAGGTAATTTTAGGGATTTGAGAATTAGGTTCCCTAATTTCCTAAATTATTTTTAGATAATTTGATAACATGATAAGCCAATCATGTACATTCTTTACGCAATAAGTTGAAACAAATAAAAACCAAAATTAAGAAATATACAAGTTTTTCAAATATTCGGTGTAAATTAAATATAGAAATATATAAGTTTTTCTAATGTAAATACAATACTCTAGTTTTTCCCTCATCTCCTTATCAGGTATCTAGATAATTTTAGGGATTTGAGAATTAGGTTTCCTAATTTCCTAAATTATTTCTAGATAATTTAGGGAATTAAAATAAAATTACTTTAGGATTTGGTTTTTCCCGCCTAAGAGCATTCCCCAATCCTGAGACAAATTACCTTGTTCGACTTGTTTTCTTAACTGTCCCAACTAATATATTTAGAAAGAATTTTTGTGAAATTGACATAGGCTCATTTCCATCATTTATTGAGCCAAACCGATAATTGGTAAAAATTAATCCTATGATAGGTGTATGCCATCAAGTTTTTGTTTCTGTGACTGGAAGTAATTGTTGAAAATAATACCTATTTCTATTTTTGCTGTTGCTTCCAGTGCCCGTTAATTGATTCTAATTTTGTTTGTGAAAATGCTATTAATTTTTCTAAAACAAGGCCATGAGATATGTTTGCATAGTTTAATAGTTGTTATTGCTGATGATTCTTTATTTTGTGATGACGTTTTAGCTTTTTTTCTATATTTGTCTTGCCATATTTTGTGGGTTCGGTTTTTTTTTTTTTATAAATTCGTTATTTGACATTTAGTTGCTTTGTTTTATCCAAATATAGACGATATATAAATTAGTGATAAGGTTTAACTTAAAGAGAGACTGGTAGAATATTTTGAAAACATACTAAACCGTGATAGATTACATGTAAAGATATAGAGAAGAATGGAAAAGATTTGGACACTTTAGATGTGAAGAAAGATTTATTTTGTGAGGAAGAATTAGTGACAGTACTAAAGAGATTAAAATAATAAGGCTGTGGGTGCTGATGGTGTGGCAAATGAGTTTCTTAAGTATAGTGACTATGAGGTTAAAAATAAGTTACTGAAGAATATGAATAATTTTGAAAAAAAGATGTACCTAGCGATTCTAGGGAAACTTTAATTGAACCCTCTATAAGAAAGGTGATAAGAGTGAGTGTGGTAACTATAGAGGCATTAACCTGGTTTCTATAGGCAGCAGATTACTTAGTATGATGAAATTTTCAGACTTAGGGATGTTGTAGATAAGGTTTTAAGAGCAGAACTGTCATTTTAGGAAGGGTAGAGGATGTGTCGACCAAATTTTCTCTCTTAGATTGTTAATAATTGAGAAGTGCCTGAGCCATCAAATACCTTTAGTCCTCTGTTCTATTGATTATGAGCAAGCGGTTGATTCAGCGGATAGAAGAGCCTTAGCGAAGGTATTATCCTTGTATGATATACCAGACAGATGATTAGTGCTATGTACGAGAATAACATTATCTGCGGGTAAGGTAGAAAATGAAGTTAGTATCTGGTTTCGTGTTAAATCAGGAGTTAAGCAAAATTGCATTCTATCCTAATTTATATGGATAACTTTGATGGACTTATTTTAAGAAGCACAAGAAAAGATAATTGGAGAACATGGAATCAAATGGAAAAGTGAAACTCTCTTGAATTTAGATTATGCTGATGATTTGCTGAAGATTGCATCTATTGCTGCAGGGATAATAAGTGTTCTAAATGACATTTCGAAAATAGCTACGTTTCTACTAAATATTGCCGTTTCTGATAACTTCTGATTGATGTTGCAGGGAACTGTTACGCTCCTACTGTGTGGAGTATGGGTCACCCAGCACTTTTTTACTACCGTACCGGGAGCATTCCTATAGTGCTAACAATTAGAATTTTACCGGGAGGGCAAGACACGAAAATCCTGCATTACTCGAACGGAATTTTGGTAGAAAAACTGAGACCCCCGGTTTGTCATATTCTTTATGTATTGTCGCTTTCCAAAAGTTATTAGCTTAAAAATAGTTTCCAAAATAACACTATACGTAGCCTGGACTGTATTTTTTTTACGTAGCCTGGGTTGATTGGAAAACAGCCTAAAATAGCAAACAACAACTTTTTTGCTAATAGATTCTTAAATTTGTAACCAAACTTAATCTACCTGGACTGTACTTGAGTTAAGACTAGTTACGTTTCTTGAATGGAAGCGTTTCCTGTTGATGTCACTTCATTGATTCTTGCCGGTTAACAGTTTGACTAGTCAAAATCTCACTGTTAGCACTCTATTTTAATGCTATATTTACTTAAGCTTCATGCATACTTCTCGGAGTAATTGCAATTTTTCTTTGCTAGCTTTGGCTACGAATCCTCTCTGGAATGAAACTTTTTACTGTTTATATAACCCTATATTCAATCGAGTCTTATGGAAACTTCTTTGATGATCTTTGACTAGTTTGAGAAGGGTTGGACTTTTCAATCTATTTGGCATTTCACAAGTTATAATACAATCGATATACTGAATCACTTCAGACGGTGTTGATTTCCCAAGAATAGGAGCATCTTGAATCCACAACACACAGTGTAAATGAGAAGCCTCTAGTGTCTGATATTCGATACGTCAGAAATAATCCTTAATAATACCAAATAAAGGATTCGTCTTTGAACAAATTAGCTCAGTAAATATAGTTGTCCGTTTCTTGTCAAAGTGAATGGAAACTGCAACTGGATCTAGACGCGTCAACTCTGCTGCGGACATTTTCGCCACACCAGGTACGTTTTCATGGACAGTCCGTGAGTAGTCAATAAATTCAGGAGAGCCATTCAGCACACGAAGCTGTCAGGAATAAAGTCGGTTGACCCAATTGCCCAACCATTGATTTTACTTTATAGGAAAGGGATTGAAAATACTGCTGAAATTCCCTGATTGTTGATTGAACAGAAAACAAAATCACTTCCATCTCTTTGCCTCGGGAATGAAGCCTGTCTATAAATTGACGAGCATTTTGATTTGGTTTCACAGTAAGCAACATATGACAGACGCTATTACACAGTTAAGAAAGTTCTTGCAATTGGAGTTGTGAAAAAGAAACTGTTTGTCAAGACGAAACTTAGTATGTCTGCTATGAAGCCTTGATTTAATATATTCTGCATTCCTAATCTGAAAAGGTCTTGCCTCGGTTTACGCATGTCATTTTCGCCCCTCGGGAAAATATTTGGAAACACTTTTAGATTAAGTTTTTCCTGAAATAGGTCTTCGCTTTCACCTTTTAATTTCTTAATTTGAAATTGGTCAGTGTCAAGATCTTTCATTTGCTTAAAACTCGTCTATAAAATCTTTAGGAACCGCTGAATTGAGTGGTTGGACAGAAAAATGTTCAACCAATTAAGATTTGGCGCTTTCTGCCAGTTTCATAAGGATTGTAGCTTCGGTATATCAAGTAAATTATCAACACCAATCGCTTTTTCAGCAAGACGCGTTTCAAGTATTTTATTTAAATCATCTAGGGTATATGCGTATATTGTTTTACAGAGACTGTTGTCCTCTCTTATCCAAATCAGTGCTTCATGGACTTTTCTTAAATCTATTAGTGCAGTCCAAACATTCTTGCTATAAGTAGGCTGACCATTAACAATGATTAGAAAATATCAATGTTAAAAAGTTTTTCAGGCTGAATGTCTGCATTTGCTTACAAATCAACAGGTAGATTTACTATTCTACCCTTAAAGAGCGTCAACAAGTTCTATTCTAGGTCTCTTCAACGCAGTTACTTTCCCTAATCTGATGATCATAATACAAGGCATTACAAATCGAATCCTCGCCATTTCAAACTTATTGAGACTCTATACATGCCGGTGTGCTGTCGATATGAAGGTTGTTTAACAAAAATTGGACATTCTCCTCTCCTGACTTTTAAACATTTTCCTAACCAGTAATCACTGACTGTGAATGAATCTATGACATTCTCTTTCCAACCTTTACAGCTGTTCCTTGTCATCCTCAGTTAGGTCCTTTTGGATTAGTTCTAAAATCGGGACCCATATTACATCAAAAGCTTTCCTATTTGAAAGATATTTTAGAGGCTTCTGTAGCAATGTCTTCCAATTAACTTAAATATGGGATTTTAGTAAAAACATTAAAACGCAATACAAAGTTTCGAAATAACATTTTTTATTAAGTTAAGGAACATATCCTAGAATGTGCACGTTTTATACGAAATTCTGAAGTAAACCCATCCTAGATGTTTGCGTTAGTTGGCCCCGATAAGGTGTGGTTGATGAAATGTATAAAAGATACATTTTATGGGAACGGGGCGTTATACTGATTTTATGTCGGAATGACCTCTGGTCCGTTCATCTTAGAAATACCTTGGATTATATGTCAAATATCGTAAGTGTTCAAGCGCCTTATTATATTATATCTTACCATAATATTCATATAATTGTTGACCCCCTGAGACCACCAGTCCCAGTGGCCTATATCTAATCAGACTTGTGCTGATGTATGTTTGCTGAATACATGTATTATGTTAAAGACAACCTTTTTACAATATAAATTTTGTCCATAAAATATTCCGCGCTGGTACGCCTCATTAGTCTGGTCATAGCCTAAGGCACGCTACCAAAGTTTATTTACCCTAGGACCAAAAGTATCTCCCCTATAAAAGGAGAAATAAAGGCAACAACCACTACCTCACCCTAATACCTTAAAACTACTTTACCACAGCTGGTGGCGGTTGGAAAAACTGGGTCGAGAGGGCTAGATAAAAATTGTAGATTGATACAAAATGGTTGTACCAGAGGAAAATATGGGTGCCCTATCAACTGTACTTGAAACTGCCAAAATTATACCAGAATTTGCGGGAAATTCAGATGTCGATGAGTTTATTGAAAAATTGCAAATTTTCGACGAACTAAATGAGTTGTTTGACGATAAGGTCAAAGAGCAATGCGTTGCAGCTAGGTTAAAGGGAAGCGCCCTTAAACACTTTGAGGCAATTAAGGAAAAAGAGCCCAAGGACAGTAGCACGCTAATTGAATCTTCTAAAACAAGGTTAATAGAAACGAGTATTTCCGAGAGGCTAAGAACAGAGGTAGTGACATTCAATACTTCAACTAGTATCAGGAAATATGCATACAAAATTTATCGGTCTGTAAGCTTACAACTAGAGAAAGGCGGAAATGACGGGACGGTACAGAAAGTACAATTACATACTTTTACGCAGGGTTTACCAAAAAAGCTATCAAGACTAATACTATCACGAAAACCAGAAAATTTAGAGCAGGCTATAACTCTAGTAGAAACAGCGGTAAAAGTTGACGAAGCCATGAAAAAGTTTGATCAGATGTCAATAAATAACACAGGAACCCAAAAAAATGTACAATATGAAAGGGGACAAAAGTGGGTGAGCTTTGAGGAGCCAAATCGTGGCGCCACGGAGGCCGAGGGTAGCCGTCTAGGGAAGTAGCTGACAGATTCCACGACCTTAAGTCGTTAGTGGCTAATAACTATAGAAAATATGGGCACCCACCCCCACCAAAGACAGATAGTTGGAGAAGCACCAATGATAGATCAAGAATATTTAGAAGTAATCATACACCACATAGAAATCAGGAAACCAACAAACAAATTAAGAGAAGGTTTAATTGCTATTATTGTGGCAAACCGAATCACTATGCGGCAGATTGCTGGCATACAATGCATAAAGAAGGCCAGGCGTACAAGACAAGACACCAGTTCAGAACGCGGGGGGGGGAGAAATTTAGGAAGGCAGGGAACAAATAAGACTTGGAAAACACCGAATAATATCCCAGAATTTAGGCCTAGAAATCAAACGGTTAACAACATCCAGGATCAAAATAGCAACGCTAGAGAAAACTTGGATAACCCCAAAAACTTGTAGTCTAACAGTAGGCATTTAAACAAGGAAACCCTCCTGTAAAGGTTGACAGAGCTGAATCATTACAAAGACCCCGTTATAGTTTAGAGTGTTGTCATACAGATGCAAACAATAATAATCTACAGATTTTTTGTTGTTTCAAAATTGAGTTTCCAAAATTTACCGTGTTTACTTGATGCGGGTGCGTCTAAATCATTGATTGGAGAGGAAGCTTTTAAGAGGTTTTTTAGAGAGTGTAAAAAATCGTGTAAGCAGATGCCAGAATACCCTGACATCAGTAATAGGTCACAAGCTGACAATTTTGGGGGAATGTCCATTAAAAGTTAGCACAGGGGATAAAGAAATAACAGTAACGGTGATAATATGTAAGCAACTACCATTTCCTTGTATTCTAAGAGTAGATGCTATAAGAAAAAAATACGGGAGAAAATACGGGATCGTATGGGAACCCCCAACTGATAAAATAACCATAAACCAGCCAACCGAAACTAATAGGCAAATTTGCGTAATAACAGATAAAAATAGTGACAATTTAGATTATAACTTAAAAATAATCGGAAAAATCACAATAGAAAGAGGGACATCAGCTCAAGTGTTAGCAACAGTCAATACAAAAGAAAGAAAGGTTAAAACAATGGATGTCATGATAGGGGGGTACACCCTCGAAGAACCCACATTTTTTGTGGAAAATCCCACAATTTTTGTGGAAAATCAAGTTATTAAAATTGAAAATCGTATCAAATATTTAAAATTATAAAATCTAAGTAATAATAAAGTAAAGCTAAACAAAATAGAGCTAGGATCGGTGGAAAACATTTCAAATTCAGAAATAAAATCTAAGCAGCCCAGAATTAAGCATAATTTTTGTTAGCCACGAGCAAATATCGTCGAAACCGCAACCGGAAGAAAACTATGGAATGACAAAAACTGATATTTTGAAACAGTTTAATTTATTACATTTACCGGAAAATATAAAAACCCGGGTGGGAAACATTCTTTGGGACTTTAGATGGACATTCGCTAGAAACAAAGTGGATTACGGATTAAATCACTTAATCACGCACAAAATACCAACACAGAACCCCCAATTGAAAAACCACCGTATAAAACTCCTTATCATTTAAAACTATTGCTAGGTGAAAAACTAAGGGAAATGGAAGAACAGGGTAAAATTAACGAGAGTGTTAGCGAGTGGTGTTTTCCACTAGTAATAGTCAGAAAAAAAGACAATACCTGGAGATTATGCATAGATTTTAGAGCGCTAAATGCAGCCACGGTAAAGGATGTTATGAAATTACCACGAATTGATACGATATTAGATTCCCTGGGAGGTTCAAAATGCTACACTAATTTGGACCTGATAGCAGGATATTGACATATAGCCTTAGACGAATAAACAAATCCCAAGGCAACAGTAATCCTAGATGATGGAAGAACGTTTACATTTGAACGTATACCTATTGGATTATCATTTAGTACAAGATGCTTTAGTCGACTATTGAATTTGGTATTAAAAGATAATGAACCAAAAAGGAAAAAAGATAGCTTGGCTCACTTAAATGATGTAATTTTGTTTCCTGAAAATTTAAAAGATCGTGTAACAGAAGTTGGAAGTATAATGGAAAAATTTGAGAAAGCATACTTAAAATTAAAACCTGAAAAGCTAAAAAATAGTAGTACCAAAACTATTTTTTCTAGGACATCTGATAAACTAAGGGACTATTTAGCCAAATCCGGACAAATTTACGATCATAGAACAAAAACAACCACCAAAAGATAAAAAAACTGCAGATCAGTATTTTGTTTGTTAAGTCATTTGCGACGATATATTAAAAATTGTGCGACAATAGCACAACCCTTGACCAACCTTTTAAAAAAATCAGCAAATTACAATGTCCATCAGACGCAATACAAGCGCTGAATGAAATAAAAAGGCAATTATTAAAGGCGCCGATACTTAAACTATCAGATTTGACACAAGACTTCTGTTTACAAACAGATGCTTAGGGGCATTGAATTGGTGCTATATTATTAAATCTAAATTCTGAATGGGTAGAATCAATAGTCCAATACACCAGCAGGTCACTGACAGAGGTAGAAAGAATTGTTCATCGGTTGAAAGAGAATGCCTAGTGGTTGTAGTTTTTACGGAATATTTTCGCCAATTTTTTCTTGGAAAAAAATTCATTTTACGCGTAGATCAAAAATCGCTAATTTGGTTATATACAATGCAAAATACTTCATCACGGCTAACAAGATGAATACTACGTCTTCAAGCATATTCATATACCCCAATATATATAAAGGACGTACAAACATTCTACCGGATTATTTGTCACGAAACCCAGATACGGAAGGAAATTTGATAATCACCATCCAAAACGATCTGGTAGGGTTGGAAATATTATCTAATGCAAATATCTCGAATCATCAAGATGAAGATGATTTTTGTTCAGCCATGAAATCCTTTTTATTAAACGGAACAGAGCTGTCAGAACATTTCAAACATTTTTTGAAGGACTTAGATAATTTTGATCTCAATGAAAGTAAAAATCCTGTGATAAAATATTACAGAGCGCCACAAGAGTATAGAAAAAATGAATTAACAAATATTCCAATAATTCAAAAATTGCTGGAAGGACAAATTTTACAGATGCCACACGCAACAAGTGGCTGTCACTTGGGAGAAGCGAAAACTATTGGTAGAATAAAAGGGAATTTTTATTTTCCAAAAATTTACTCAGTAAAAACTTTCATACAAGGCTGTGAAGAGTTTTCCAACCCAAAAGCTGCCACCAAAAACGCCTAAGGCCGGATTAGGTTAATACCCAACCCCTTCAGGGGTAGGAGAATTAATGTCTGTAGACATTTGGGGAGCAGGAGGAAGTTTACCAGTTTCTAGGAAAGGGAATCGGTGTGTATTAACCATAGTTGGTCATTTCAACTCATATTTATACGCTTTCCCAATTAAAGACGAAAAACTGAGCACTGTAGCAAAAGTTTTAGTCAACCGGCTATTTTTGGAAAACGGGATTTTCCCTCGCATTTAATTAGTGACAATGAGCCATGCTTTAGAGCAAATTATTTGACGAAATTACGGAATATTTATGTATAAAACGCTGGTTCACATCCTCGTATATGGCGTCACCTAATGGAGAATTGAACGAAAACACAGAGAATTATCTTACATGCTGGGAATACATGCATAGCAGGAAAATGAAAATTGGGATGATCACCTACCATTTGTAGTTTTTGCAGTGAATACGGCCTTTTCACGTTTTTTTTAAAAGAAACATTTTTTTTACAACATCTAAGAGATCCCAGAATTTTTATGGATGAAATACAAAATGATAGAATGAATTACAATCTTGACCAGACGCAAGCTAACAGAACGTGAAACCGATAATTCTTCTACAGAAACAGATATAACTAAACCTGGGCCATCGTTAAGAAAACCCTCATTAAAAAAAAGAATATGGAGAAAAGTAAAGAAGCCAGAAGGACAGCAGCAAGTTCCTTCTTCAGCAGCACAAGTGGCCAAATCACTAATGAAAAGGGCCAAACCTCAAGAGGAACGGAGGCTAAAGACAATTGACGAAGCAACATAACCACGTCCAAATTCGGAGCCTTGTAAGCCACACTATAGAGACCACGGGAAAACTTGTCAATATTATAAAGAGGAGAAAGAAAAATTTGGAATCCAAAATTCAGATCAGGAAACGGAAAAAGGGAGAACTAGTGTTGCTTTCAGTTGTTTAGTATTCTAATAAAGTAATGATAACCTGGGAATAAGAAAACGAGCAAAGAGCCTTTGAAGAAATATCTACATTTTTATCGGTAAGTTAATAACGTCAAAGTTTCCTTCATGATATGTCTGCTCAATTAAAATTAGTAAGTTAGAAATTAAACCCTCAAAAAAATCATTTAAAGGGTTTAAATTAAACCCTCAAAAAAATCATAGCCTAGAGATTTGTTAAACGTTTCCCAGAGAAAAAGGAACTCAGATCTATGTGACGTCACAGCTTCCTTCACTAATTTTGTTTCCAAGATGAAGTAAAACTTTGTCAAGGGTTTTCGGAGTAATTAATTATTGTCTCGTAACTTTTAATGGGTGCAGTGAAACTAACTGAATTATACATATTCAGAACCCGAATTTAAAGGCAATTCTTTTGATATGTATATTGAAAAAAAATTCTTTGGGGTTGTTGAGAAAAAAGATTTAAAAATTATAATTCTTTAATTCCTACGAGAATTACAAATAAAAATAATGAGAAGGCAGTAAGATTTTACATAAGTCCGGACATGTATAACTTGTCTGTAATCTTATTGTAATTAATAAAAGATAACAGATGAATACTTACCAAATAAGGACAGTAAACATAATAAGATCCGTAGATAAAATTTGTCACAATTTAAATAGGTACCGCATAGTATAGCACAACGATGTTTCGAGTATAAATAACTTCACATATTAAATAAATTCACAGCATACCATTCACAGAAAAAAACAGGGAGAGGAAATTGCAGGCGAATGGCGCACATGATAAAACTATTAGTATTTATATATTAAAATAATAGTTTTATCATTTGGAGGATCCACCAAACGAATCAAATTTATATGAGAAATTCAAATAAAACAAATCTCTTTATCACAATCATACAAGTACCAACCCTAACAAAGGAGTGAGAGGGCACAAATACACTCAATCACTTTATTAAACTAAGGCAAAAATTAAATTGAGGATAATCGCCAGTCGCAAATAATATAAGAGATTATAGGGAAACCGCAATAAGTACCGACAACCCCTATTGCAACATAGAATTTGGTGAGAACTAGGCAATTTTTTGTGAAGTACCATAGACAAAGAATATAAATCTGCGATGAAAACCACACAGTTTTTCGGAAATCAGTATAACGTAAAAATTGCATTTGCATGAAGAAATGAGGGCTAGAAAATGCGGCGGAAAAATTAGCTAAAAGTGCTCTAAAAATCAACTGAAAAATACAGTACTTTTAGAACACGAACACTTTTAGACGGAGAAATTTGAATAATAAAAAAAATACAGGTTGCGACAATAAACACCCCCCCCCCCCCCTTTAAAAATAAAGAGATAATGAAATTGAATATAGAATGGCAATCGGCGTAAAAACTTGTAAAAGTTATTGAATAAAACAGGAAACATATTAATATAGGCTTAGAAAAGACCTATTGTACTGAAAAAGCTATTGTACTGAAAAAGCACTGAAGTAAATAATCAAAAAAAAAAGAAAAGAAGTTCAAGTTGAAAATATAGCCAGACGGAATTGAAGGAAAAGAAATTGAATGGAGTCGGCTAGACTCTGGTATACGTGCATATTGAGCTCACCGAACGAGATTGGTACGAGATTTTTGTACTAAATAAGTAGCTTATTATGCTAGGGAGCCACCGTGACAGTGGTGTAACTCTGGCCAAGATTAAATAGAAATAATGGAGATATGCTCGAAGTAGAGAGAGGGAAAATCATGCTCTTTCATGTGGGAGTTGTTTTCGGAAAAATGACTAGCATGGTATAAACAATTAAAAAAAGGCGCAGTAATAGCCTAAAAGATCTAAGTTAAAATAGAAACTTAAGGCAAAACCAATAAAAGCTGGGAAGTTAAAGTGGAAATCGTAATAGTAACTTTCATATCTTAGAGTAAAATATCGTTTATCATGAAAGCAAGGTATATTTCATGCAGAAGGGCCACTATGTTTGATAAGAAAATAGCCCAACAGACAACTATGGTCACAAATAAAAGTGAAGCTATAACTAATTAATTGCTTTGTGCAGGCTCATAACAGTCCTTTCAGCATCAGCAGTCAGGCAAGAGAACCTGGAAATGTATATTGAGCAACCGGAAGAAGCTTGTGGTAAGCAAACCTTGGATGCAGGCACAAGTACGTTGATAATGTCATAACAGGTAAAAAGATGAATAGCTGAATTTTGAGCTTATCAAATCTAAGCTGCAAGTGGAGCCTTGTCCCAAAAGGGACATTAAAGCTGAAAAAAGATATTACCGGCGAAGACGTTTACTAAACTGCCTCAAGTACCTGAAATTCGAAAAGAATTAGAAAGCTCAAAAGCTTGTATAATAAAACCAACATAGAGTAAGCTAAAAACAGTTATTGACCCAAGTTTGACTTTCGAAATAGAACCATAGAAAATTTATGAAACAAAGATTAAACAAAACGAAAAATAAATGTAAATAGCCGTCTATGGAACATCTATATAATTGTAACAAGTGTTAGTGAGGAAATATATATAGTTATAAATGTATTTTTCAAACCTTTAATAAATATGGAATTTTTATCGTATAAAATTGCAATTTTATAAATTAAAATTGTAAGAATTGTTGCCAAGCCCTTAAATAGCGGCTAATCCCAGTTCTTAGTTATAGTGTATAAATCTATTTGTTAGAGTTGATTTTTTTTGTAAACATTTTAATTAAAGTTTAAGACTTATCAGATAAAAGTCTTGATAGACTTAGTAAAAAGTTGTAAAAAAAAATATTGCAGTGACTAAATAAATTGTAAGGGTACATAATTATTGTTTGTTTTTCAACAATTAAGTTATGTATCAACATAACTTCTGTTAAAATATATATAACCTAAACTATCCATATAAATATAGTGAATGGGTATTTTGAGTGTTTTATTTAAACAAAAAATTGCTTTGTGTATAGTTATATTACTATATAGTGTCTTAAAATAACTTTTAAAACTTTAACCAAATGTATTTTTTTATAAATGCTGTATCTAAGTTTTGTGACTTCACAATGCTTGTGTAAGTTTAATACACAATGCTCGTGTATATGCTGTGTTTTTATTTTTAGAAATAACTTTAAGTTTTAACTAGGGATTTAATGTTATATATATAAATTTTCTGACTTCTAGTCAACGCATAAATATTTCTTTTAGGATGTAATAATCCGTAAAGTGATTAATAATTCTATATTAAATTTGAAAAGGATGATGCAACAAATTGCCAGCAAGAAACATAAAGTTTCTATTTAAGCGGTATATTATGTTTAAAGTAAAAAGAGAGAAAAGTAATTAAAAGAAATTAACCTCTCGCTTAAAAACAAGAGAGAAAGAGAGAGAGAATGCAGGCATATGTACAAAACTGAGTGTGTTTTTACTATATATGTAACACTTTATGCTTGATTTGTATTCTAATGTGAATATTTATTTTATATACAGCCTTATTTTTTTTTTGAAACCAAATTTTTCGTAACATCCTTTCGGATCCATTTTTTCAATCATTTTTTGGACGAATTTTTGGAAAGTAGCAAGTATCAAAGCCAGTTCAATTGTATCCTGTTACCAGCAGCTCACACGATCAGAAACCGAACCATAACTGGCCAACTAATATTTTGGACACTGTATGAAGTATTACAGAACATTGCTACTAGTTCATCATAAAGTGAGATTGTGTTGGAAAAATATGTGAAAGTTTAAAACCAAAATTGTTATGTATAATTTATTCAAGGCATTTCTAACCCTGGAAGATAAAAGGTAAATCAGCCACATCACTTAGATAAATTAAATTATTAATAGGAAATAAATTTAAACTCAATTAATCAAATAGTTTCTAATATAACTTTAAATCTAATTTAAGCAAAAACGCTAATATAATGCTTAAGCCACTGTGGGTCAAACTAAAACAGAAGATGCATATCAGAATGAGGGTGAATATATAATTTTATAGTCTTAAAGACAAAAAGAGAGAAAAGAGAAACAAGGATAAATTCCAAAAATTGATATCCTTGGAAGAAAGGACATGGTATATATTTGGCCATAAATATTATCCTAAAGAAACCCACTGAGGGTATATGCACAGAATAACCGAATGATTGGAGTATAAGAGCCATGGACAAAACCAAAAAGATTATTGCATTAAAAGTAAAATATTGAGAGTTTTGGACAACTTTTCTCAAAATAGGAACTATTGTGGTGACGCTTTCTAATTAAGTCAAATTTGTGATTTTAATAGAAACATTAAGACGCAATACAAAGTTTCGAAATACCACCTTTTATTAAGATAAGGAACACAACCTGGTATGTGTATGCTTAATATCAAATTGAGAAATCACCATTTCCTAGCGAAATCATCATTTGCGTCAGTGGGCCCCGATAAGGTGTGGTTGATGAAATGTATAAAAGAAACATTTAATGGGAAAGGGGTGCAATATACTAATTTTATGTCGGACTCACCTCTGGTCCATTCATCTTAGAAATACCTTGGATTATATGGCAAATATCGTAAGTGTTCAAGCGCCTTATTATATTATATCTTATCGCAATATTCGTATAATTGTTGACTCCCTGGGACAACCAGTCCCAGCGGCTTATATGTTATCAGACTTGTACTGGTGTATGTTTGCTGAATACAAGTATTGTGTTATAGCCAACCTCTCTACAATCTAAATTTAGTCCCTCGAATATTCCCAGATGGTACTGCTCATTAGTCATGTCATAGCCTAAGGCACGTTACCAAAGTTTATTTACCTTAGGACCACAAGTACCTCCCCTATAAAAGAAGAAATAAAGGCAACAACCACAACTTCATCCCTTACAACCTTAAAACCACTTTTCCACACTTCAATTGACTTTTTGTCTTTATCTGCTTGCAACAGTCACAATGCTATGTGAGGTATACATCCCTGTTGTTCGCCACCTTATCAAGGCTCTCTCCAAATATATTCATTATTGCATTTTCATCTAAAGAAACTCTAATATTATTATCACTATAAATAATGCCTTTCTTATTGTAATGGAGCCTGCTTGATACTTCTTCTAAATAATCACTTAGTTCATTGTACGAACCCTTGACTTGTAGGGTATTAATTTGTTGTATAATCTTAGACTTTGATGCTGACTTATATACACTATTAATGAAACAGGTCAAGGCAGTAAAATAAGAAGCTAGTGCCCTTACAGACCACAAAAAAGCTCTGACATCCCTCGTTTGGGCTAAAGTACAACGAATACCCATGCTTTCTTGTGTCTCTGCAATTGATTACATAATAATCCAAACCGTCAAGGTAGAAATTAACGATTTTGTCCATTTTGAAATAAGGGTATACACATACCCTTACATTCCTACGACAAAGACATATCCCACCATTCCTAAGACATGCATATCCCAACCTTCTTACGATAAACAAATACCAACATTCCTAGGCCACACGTATCTCACCATTCCTACTACATACATATCCAACCATTCTTGAGACACACTCATCCCGTCATTCCTGTAGCAAACAATTACAACCATTTCTGTGACACAAATGTCCCACCATTCCAATCACACTCACATAGCCCGTCATTCTGATCTGGTCACACAAATTTCCCACCATTCTGGCCACACACATAGGGAGTATACTAGAGCCAAATGAAATTACCAATCCCTCGCACATGCTCATTGAGATAAGAATGTTCAATATATAAGGAGTTTTCAAATAATATGCAAATTCCGAGTCCTTTTATTGGTGACTGAGTATCAAAAAATTAGGTAAAAGCACTTTTGTGTACAACAAACTCAGCTAGTAGGTAAACTCTGAATGTCATCGTTGCTGAATGAGTATCAAAATTTGACAAAAGCACTTTTGACTACAATAAACTTAAGTATTTGATTAATTCCGAGTGTCCTAGTTGCTGGCTGAGTACCAAAAAAATTAATAAAAGCACCTTTGACTACAGCGAACTAAGCCAGTAGGTAAATTTTGAATGTCTTAGTTGCTGACTGAGTATCAAAAATTTAATACAAGCAATTTTGACTACAATAAACTCAGGTAGTTGATAAATTCCGAGTGTTTTAGTTGCTGGTTGAGTTCTAAAAATTAATAAATGCAATTTTGAGTACAACAAACTTAGCAAGCTGGTAAATTCCGAGTGTTTTAGTTAACGACTGCCTATAAAAAAAATTAATAAAAGCACTTTCGAGTACAACAAATTCAGCTAGCTGACTTAAGAAGCTGAAATCTAGGTAGCCTAATTGTTTTTCTGAATTTCACCATTCTGACCAATCTAACACTCCTCAAAGTGAAAAACCCAAAATTTCCCCTTTGAACCAAATGAATCCCGCAAACCTAAAATTCTCTTAAAATATCTTAGCTGAACTAATTCTAGCTTAGCTGCATTAGCAAAACCCCTAACCTCAGAACCCGTATGTAGACTAGAAGCTACTTTTGTGTGGAAAATTCTTCTGGGTCCTCATGTCTGGTAGCAGACCTAAATTACTTTTCAAAAATATATTTATTAGCCTATTACCCTTAAAAAATACAATTTTCTACATGCCTAGACATCCCCCTTAATGCACTAAACTTAACACCCAAATAAAAGAATTCTTCTTTAACCTCTAACATCATTCCTCAAATAAAAATGAATCTCGGAATCAACATCCTCTTTGCTCCTAAATACTAATGCTACTTACTTCTTAGGTTCAACTCTAAATTCTTCTTGTCTAAATATTAATTTAAAAAAACTTTCCGAAAAATAAGTTTTTCAAAGAAAAGTAAAGGCCATTTTAAACTTAAGCTCAGCAGATACAAATACCTGTTCAAATTCAAACACGACCAGAAACTACTATTAAAGGATAAATGAAACTCTAAACGTACAGAAATTAAATAAACAATCATAGGAAAAAATACATCAAGTAATAATATAAATGAATAAATACATCTTAAAGCGAGTAATGCTTAGATTGAATATGAAAATCAAGCTTAAAACGAAAAAAAAATATTTTCTTATTGAAGTATAAATGAAAATTAAAACGAGAAGAAATTAAGTAAACCATCAGTGCAAACAAACATATAGTATATACTAATGTAAATTAATCATATAAATCTTAAAACGAGTGTAACTTAAATTGAATATGTAAATCAAACTTAAAACGAACAAAAATCACTACAAACAAGAGTTTGGGTATTGCCTCCTTCTCTCACTGTAAAAGTCTAAAACCTACTGCGTCTTTGGAGCTTTACTGAAAACCAATTTTATTATAAATATGTTCTTTTGTACTTAATATTGAAAATAAACATTACAATTATAGTGAAATTTTGAACTGATGAACTTTGAGCAATTAATATCATTATACATCAAATATTCAGTTTAATTTATTAGTTCTTTCTAAAATTTTTCAAGACGAATATAGTTTCACTACAAACAAGAATTTGGATACTGCCCCCTTCCTTAACTGTAAATAAGAACCAAAAGCCTACTGCGTCATTGGCACTTCACTGAAAACGAATTATGTTAAAAATATTTTCCTTTCCAGTTCTTACAGCATTGAAAATAAAAATAAAATTAGAATGAAATAAATTATTGAACTGACGGATTTTTCAACAACTAATATCATTATATATCAAATATTCATTTGATGTTGTTTATACTTTCCAAGACTGTTCAAGACGCATATAGTTTTCAGTAAATCACGAATGAAACAGCAAGATTTAGACTTTTACAGTTAGGGAAGGATGCAGTACCCAAACTCTTGTTTCTAGTGATTTTTATTCGTTTTAAGCTTGATTTGTATAATCAACTTAAGTTTCATTCATTTTAAGATTTATTTATTCATTTACATTAATATCTATTGTATGTTTGTTTGCATTGATTGTTTATTTAATTTCTATTCATTTTAAGTTTCATTTATACTTGAATAGCAAAATATTTTTTTCGTTTTAAGCTAGATTTTTATATCCAATCTAAGTATTACTCGCTTTAAGATCTATTTATTCATTTACATTATTACTTGTTATATGTTTTTTCCTATGATCGTTTATTTAATTTCTCTTCGTTTTGGGTTTCATTTATTCTTTAACAGTAATTTCTGGCCGTTTTGAGTTTGAATTTTAACAGGTATTTGTATCTGCTGAGCTTAAGTTTAACATGGCCTTTACTTTTCTTTGAAAAACTTAATTTTCGGATTTTTTTAACAATTAATTTTTGTTCGTTTTTGATTGCAAAAAGTTTCTAGTTTTTAAAAATTCCTTATTTCAAAATAAAACTTAAAAAAAAAAACAAATCTTCGTCAAAGTATTAACACTGTAATCAAAGTAACAATATCAAAGTGAAAAAAGTCTGCCCCCTTTGAAATTAGCCCCCTTTGAAGTTTATACGACGACCCCTTCTATATGAAGTGCGTCTGGGAAAAAATAAATGGAGTGGGAGGGAGGCAATTTGCCCTCCGATCACTTTTTACTCTTAAAAAGTGAATTAGAACTTTCAATTTCCAATCAAATGAGCCCTCTATGAAGTTTATACCAGCATCCCTTCCATATATGCCCCCAGGGCCTAACTTACAACACCTACCCTTGAGCCCTGGGGGGCGGGTGTTTTGACACCAGATTTTCCTTTACCTGAACTTTGAACTATTTTTAACAAAATGTCTGCCTCAAAAGTTTTATCTGATACATTTAGGACGTGGAGGGGGAGGGGGGCTATTTAGCCTCCAATCTCTTTTGACTCTTAAAAAGTGAAAGAGAGCTTTCAATTTCCAATCAAATGAACCCTCTCCGAAGTTTATACAAGAATCCCTTCCATAAAAACGATATATGCCCCCAGAGTATTACTTACAACGCCTGCCTCCGGGACAAGGGGGGTTACGTCGACACAGGAGTTTTTCTTATCTGACCTTGGAATTATTTTTGCAGAAATGGCTATTTTAAAAACATTATCGTATAGGCATTGGGGAAAAAGAGTGTGTGTGTGGGGGGGGGGGGCAGGGCTAGTTGGCCTCTGATATCATTTGACTCCTAAAAAGTTAACTAGAACTTTCAATTTCCAATCAAATGAGCCCTCTCTGAAGTTTATACGCGCATCCCTTTCATAAGAACCACACAAGCCCCCAGGACAACACTTACAACGCCTACCACTTGGGCCCTGGGGCATGGGCACCCATATGGGGGGGGGGGGCAGGGGGGGCTCTTGCCCCCCTGGATGAATGATGCTGCCTTATTTTTATATTTTTGTTCTGAGATTTCTATTATATAGTATTAAAAGTAGCAATTAGACGAAGTTTGCCCCCCCTGGAATTCAGCTTATTGGCGCCCATGCCCTGGGGGGTTGTGTTGACACCAGAGTTTTTGTTACCTAATTTTTGAATAATTTTTAAAAAACTGGCTATCTCAAAATTTGTAGCGGATGGGTTTGGGAAAGAGGGCTTGGGGGGGGGTCTAGTTGCCCTTAAATCTCTTGACTCTTAAAACTTGAACTAGAACTTTCAATTTCCAATCAAATAAGCCCTCTATAAAGTTTATACAAGCATCCCTTTCATAAGAACCGTACATGCCCTTAGGGCATAACTTGGAGCGCCTTCTCCCGGGGCACGGGGGGATGTATTGACACCGGAGTTTTTCTTATCCGACTTTTGAACTATTTTTTTTTTAACAAAATGTCTATCTCAAAATTTTCATCAGCGGGGTTTGGAAAAAGAAGGTATAGGGGGGGGGAGGCTATTTGACCTCGGATCTCTTTTGGCTCTTAAAACATGAGTTCGAACTTTCAATTTCCAATCAAATGAGTCCTCTCTGAAGTTTATAAAAGTATTCCTTTCATAATAACCATATAGGCCCTCGGACATCACTTATTACACCTGTCTCAGGGCCAGGGGGGGCTGCTATGACACCTGAGTTTTTGTTATCTGACTTTTGAACAATTTTGTACTTAATGGCTATCTCAAAATTTTTATCGGATGCATTCGGGAAAAAGGAGTGTGGAGGGGCTAGTCACCCTCCAATCTCTTTGAATCTCAAAAACTGAACTACAACTTTCAATTTCCAATCAAATTAGCCCTCTCTGAACTTTTTACGAGCATCCCTTCCATGAGAACCATATATTCCCCCAGGGCATAAGTCTCAACACCTGCCTATGGGCTCTGGGGGGCTGTGTAAACCCTGGAGTTTTCGTTACATGATCTTTGAACTATTTTCAATAAAATGACTATCTCAAAGTTCTTATCAGATAGGTTTGAGAAAAAAAAAGCATGGAGGGGGGAAAGGGGCTGGGTGCCCTTCAATCTCTTTTGAATCTTGAAAAGTGAAATAGAAATTTCAATTTCCAATCAAATGAGCCCTCTTTGAAGTTTATACGAGCATCCCTTCCATAAGAATCATATATGCCCCCAGGGTATAACTTATAACGCCTGCCCCCCTGGCCCTGGGAGGTTGTGTCGACACCGGAGTTTTCGTTGTATAGTGTTCGGACTATTTTTAACAAAATAACTATTAGTAGAAAGGCCCTATTGACTCCGAACATTACCACGTGGTTTATGGTTTTCTCACTGAGAATGAAAAAACAGAATTTTTCTCACTTGAAAAAACAAGAATTTTCTCACTTTGATGGATGTTTTCTTGGACGGTTATGTGTGTTGGTCAATTTATTTGATGTTATTCATGGATGTCAACAGTAATTCATGTCTGTTTTATGGTTTATGTCAGTGAGAATGAAAAAACATGATTTTTCTCACTTTGATGGATGTTTCTTGGACGGTTATGTGTGTTGGTCAATTTATTTGATGTTTTTCAAGGATGTAAACATCAATTAATGTCTGTCTTATGGTTTTTGTCAGTGAGAATTGAAAAAGAGAGATTTTCTCACTTTTATGGACGTTTTTTGGACGGTTAAGTGTGTTGGTCAATTTATTTGATGTTTTTCATGGATGTCAACATAAATTCATGTCTGTTTTATGGTTTTTGTCAGTGAGAATCAAAAAACATGATTTTTCTCACTTTGATGGATGGATGGATGGATGGATGGATGGATGGATGGATGGATGGATGGATGGATGGATGAATGGATGGATGGATGGATGGATGGATGGATGGATGGATTGTTGTATGTTATTAAGTATGGTTTTTTTTATTTATTTATGTTTGGATGGATTGATGGATGGATGTATGCATGTAGGTATGTATTGATTTATGTTTAGATGTATTTATGGATGGATTGATGTATGGAGGTATGTATGTATGAATGTATTGATGTATGGATGGATGGATGGATGGATGGATGGATGGATGGATGGATGGATGGATGGATGGATGGATGGATGGATGGATGGTTCTTTCAAGATCTTGTTTTGTCGTTGTTGTTGTTATGTTATGTTATGTTGTGTTATGTTATGTTATGTTGTGTTATGTTATGTTATGTTATGTTATGTTTTGTCAATCAACCATGACATCATCTGTCAGACATTAAAAAACTTCGCCCAGAAACAATTCTCCAGGAATAGACCCAAGACATTAATAAACTTGGCCCCGGGAACAATTCTACTGGTTGAACTCCAAAGATATTAATAAACTTCATAATGTCCATCCTAAACCCATTTCACAAACAAAAACCCATTTCACCAAGAAATACCTTTCAAAAGGCATTTCAGAGCAAGTTCCTTTCTTAATGTCCCTCCTAAACCCATTTTACAACTTGAAGCATCCATCCTTTTAACCCACAATTTTACTTTACAGCTTTTTGGATACCTTAACACCTAGAAATTCTTTTCAAGAGACATTTCAGAGCGAGTTTCTTGCATAATATCCCTTCTAAACCAATTTTACAAGATGAAGCATCCACCGTTTTCACCAAGAACTTTACTTTACAGCTTTTTGGATACCTCAATACCAAGAAATACTTTTCAAAAGGCATTTCAGAGCAACTTATTTTCTTAATATCCCTTATAAACCCAGTTTCCCACTTGAAGAACCCATTCTTTTCACCCACAACTTTACTTTACAGTTTCTTCGGATACCTCAACACCAAGAAATACCTTTCAAAAGACATTTCAGAGCAAGTTCCTTTCTTAATGTCCATCCCAAACCCATTTTACAAGTTGAAGCATCTATCCTTTTCACCCACAACTATACTTTACAGCTTTTTGGATACCTCAACACCAAGAAATACCTTTCAAAAGACATTTCAGAGCAACTTCCTTTCTTAATGTCCCTTCTAAACCTATTTTCCAACTTGAAGTATCCCATCCTTTTCACCCACAACTTTACTTTACAGTTTTTTGGATACCTCAACACCAAGAAATACTTTTCAAAAGACATTTCAGAGCAAGTTCCTTTACTTAATGTCCCTCCTAAACCCATTTTACAAGTTGAAGCATCCTTCCTTTTCACCCACAACTTTACTTTACAGCTGTTTGGATACCTCAACACCAAGAAATACCTTTCAAAAAACATTTCAGAGCAAGTTCCTTTCTTAATTTCCCTCTTAAACCCATTTTCCAACTTGAAGTCCATTCCTTTTCACCCACAACTATACTTTACAGCTTTTTGGATACCTCAACACCAAGAAATACTTTTCAAAAGACATTTCAGAGCAAGTTCCTTTCTTAATGTCCCTCCTAAACCCATTTTACAACTTGAAGCATCCTTCCTTTTCACCCACAACTTTACTTTACAGCTTTTGGATACCTCAACACCAAGAAATACTTTTCAAAAGACATTTCAGAGCAAGTTCCTTTCTTAATATCCCTTCTATATCCATTTTCCAACTTGAAGCATCCTTCCTTTTCACCCACAACTTTACTTTACAGCTTTTTGGATACCTCAACTCCAAGAAATACCTTTCAAAAGGCATTTCAGAGCAAGTTCCTTTCTTAATGTCCCTCCTAAACCCATTTTACAAGTTGAAGCATCCATCCTTTTCACCCAAAATTTTACTTTACAGCTTTTGGATGCCACAACACCAAGAAATACTTTTCAAAAGACATTTCAAAGCAAGTTTCTTCCATAATATCCCTTCTAAAACAATTTTAAAAGTTGAAGCATCCTTCCTTTTCACCCACAACCTTACTTTACAGCTTTTTGGATACCTCAACACCAAGAAATACTTTTCAAAAGACATTTCAGAGCAACTTCCTTTCTTAATGTCCATTCCTAAACCCATTTTCCCAGTTGAAGCACCCATTCTTTTCACCCACAACTTTACTTTACAGATTTTTGCATACCTCAACACCAAGAAATACTTTTCAAAAGATATTTCAGAGCAAGTTCCTTTCTTAGTGTCCCTCTTAAACCCATTTTCCAACTTGAAGCATCTTATTCTTTTCACCCACAACTTTACTTTACAGCTTTTTGGATACCTCAACACCAAGAAATACCTTTCAAAAAGCATTTCAGAGCAAGTTCCTTTCTTAATGTCCCTTCTAAACCCATTTTCCAACTTGAAGTTCCTATCCTTTTCACCCACAACTTTACTTTACAGCTTTTTGAATACCTCAACACCAAGAAATATTTTTCAAAAGACATCTCAGAGCAAGTTCTTTACTTAATGTCTCTCCTAAACCCATTTTCCAACTTGAAGCATCCATCCTTTTCACCCACAGCTTTACTTTACAGCTTTTTGGATACCCCAACACCAAAAAATACCTTTCAAAAAGCATTTCAGAGCAACTTCTTTTCTTAATGTCCCTTCTAAAACCATTTTCAAACTTGAAGCATCCATTCTTTTCACCCACAACTTTACTTTACAGCTTTTTGGATACCTCAACACCAAGAAATACTTTTCAAAAGACATTTCAGAGCAAAGTTCTTTCTTAATGTCCCTCCTAAACCCATTTTCCAACTTGAAGTACCCATCCTTTTCACCCACAACTTTACTTTACAGCTTTTTGGATATCTCAACACCAAGCAATACTTTTCAAAGGGAATTTCAGAGCAACTTATTTTCTTAATGTCCCTTCTAAACCCATTTTCCAACTTTAAGCATCCTTCTTTTTCACACACAACCTTACTTTACAGTTTTTTGGATGCCTCAACACCAAGAATTAGCTTTAAAAAGTCATTTCAGAACAAGTTCCTTTCTTAATGTCCCTCCTAAACCCATTTTCCAACTTGAAGCATCCTTCCTTTTCACCCACAACTTTACTTTACAGCTTTTTGGATACCTCAACACCTATAAATACCTTTCAAAAGGCATTTCAGAGCAACTTCTTTTCTTAATGTCACTTCTAAACCCATTTTCCAACTTGAAGTACCAATCCTTTTCACCCACAACTTTACTTTACAGCTTTTTGAATGCTCCAACACCAAGCAATACCTTTCAAAAGGCATTTCAGAGCAAGTTCTTTTCTTAATGTCACTTCCTAAACCCATTTTCCAAGCTTGAAGTACCCATCCTTTTCACTCACAACTTTACTTTACAGCTTTTTGGATACCTCAACACCAGGAAATACTTTTCAAAAGACATTTCAGAGCAAGTTCCTTTCTTAATGTCTATATTTTAAAAGTTGAAGCATCCTTCCTTTTCCCCCACAACTTTACTTTACAGCTTTTTGGATACCTCAACGTCAAGAAATACTTTTCAAAAGACATTTCAGAACAAGTTCTTTTCTTAATGTCCCTTCTAAACCCATTTTATAAGTTTAAGTTCCCATCCATCTAATCCACAACTTTACTTTACAGCTTTTCGGTTATCTCAACACCAAGAAATACTTTTCAAAAGACATTTCAGAGCAAGTTCCTTTCTTAAAGTCCCTTCTAAACCCATTTTCCAAGTTGAAGCATCCATTCTTTTCACCCACAACTTTACTTTACAGCTTTTTGGATACCTCAACACCAAGAAATACTTTTCAAAAGACATTTCAGAGCAAGTTCCTTTCTTAATGTCCCTCCTGAACCCATTTTACAACTTGAAACATCCTTCCATTTCACTAACAACTTTACTTTACATCATTTTGAATGCCTCGACACCATGAATTACCTTTCAAAATACATTTCAGAGCAAGTTCCTTTCTTAATTTCCCTTCTAATCCCGTTTTACAAGTTGAAGCATCCATCCTTCTTACCTACAACTTTACTTTACAGCTTCTTTTGAATGCCTCAACACCAAGAAATACTTTTCAAAGTACATTTCAGAACAAGTTCTTTTCATAATGTCCATCCTAAACCCATTTTACAAGTTGAAGTACCCATCCTTTTCACCCATAACTTTACTTTACAGCTTTTTGAATACTCCAACATCAAGAAATACTTTTCAAAGACATTTCAGAGCAAGTTCCTTTCTTAATGTCCCTCCTAATCCCATTTTACAAATTGAAGTACCCATCCATTTCACCCACAACTTTACTTTACAGCTTTTTGAATGCCCAACACCAAGCAATACTTTTCAAAAGACATTTCAGAGTAATTTCCTTTCTAAATGTCGCTCTTGAACCCATTTTACGAGTTGAATCAATCTTCCATTTCACCTACAACTTTACTTTACAGCTTTTTGGATACCTCAACACCAAGAAATACTTTTCAAAAGACATTTCAGACCAATTTCCTTTCTTAATGCCGCTCCTAAACCCATTTTACAAGTTGAAGCATCTCATCCTTTTCACCCACAACTTTACTTTACAGCTTTTTGGTTCTTTTGAATGCGCCAATACCGTGCAATACTTTTCATAGGCATTTCAGAACAAGTTCTTTTCATAATGTCCCTCCTAAACCCATTTTACAAGTTGAAGTACCCATCCTTTTCACAACTATACTTTACAGCTTTTTGGATACCTCAACACCAAGCAATACTTTTCAAAAAGCATTTCAGAGCAAGTTATTTTCTTAATGTCCCTCCTAAACCCATTTTACAAGTTGAAGTATCCTATCCTTTTCACCCACAACTATACTTTACAGCTTTTTGAATGCATCAACACCAAGAAATACTTTTCAAAAGACATTTCAGAACAAGTTCCTTTCTTAGTGACCGTCCTACACCCATTTTACAAGTTGAAGTACCCATCCTTTTCACCCAAAACTTTACTTTACAGCTTTTTGGATACCTCAACACCAAGAAATACTTTTCAAAAGACATTTCAGAGCAAGTTCCTTTCTTAATGTCCCTTCTAAACCCATTTTCCAACTTGAAGTACTCAGCCTTTTCATCCACAACTTTACTTTACAGCTTTTTGGATACCTCAACACCAAAAAATACTTTTCAAAGGGCATTTCAGAGCAAGTTCCTTTCTTAATGTCTCTCCTAAACCCATTTTACAAGTTGAAGCTTCCTTTCTTTTTCACCCACAACTTTACTTTACAGCTTTTTGGATACCTCAACACCAAGCAAATACTTTTCAAAAGGCATTTCAGAGCAAGTTCCTTTCTTAATGTCTCTCCTAAACCCATTTTACAAGTTGAAGCATCCTTCCTTTTCACCCACAACTTTACTTTACAACTTTTTGGATACCTCAAGACCAAGAAATACTTTTCAAAAGACATTTCAGAGCAAATTCCTTTCTTAATGTCCCTCCTAAACCCATTTTACAAGTTGAAGCATCCTTGCTTTTCACCCAAAACTTTACTTTACAGCTTTTCGGTTCTTTTGAATGCGCCAATACCATGCAATACTTTTCA
>NC_142803.1:57636766-57681003 GCF_049724085.1 Artemia sp. Qi Xiang Cuo
ACATATTGATTTTTAACGAAATGACATTTTTATTACATGTGTGGGAGCACTTATGAGGCTTCCCTTGGAAATTCCTAAACATAGGAATTTCTCCTAGGTTATCATAATAACGATACAGGAAATTAATTTTTGTGAAGCAAGGTTTCTCATTATACTCCTTAGCATACACTATTACATACACTTTATTTAAATCTCTTTTAACGCCTAACTAATTTTTCATAGATTTACAATAATCATTTAAACAACTTTTACGCTACATCATTAAATTTTGAGGTCTGGCTTTACAACACATTTCATGCCTGCACTGTTCACGCACAACCGTGCTGTAAAAGAAACGCATGTTGCAGCGTCATAGCCACACGGTTTTACGTAAACGATACTACATGGAGGGAGACAGACATAGTAAGGACGAATGGAGACCTCAATATATCCATTTGTCTGCTAATGTCTTCCCTTTTTTTTGGCTTAAGCGATTTCATGGGGTTCCAGGTTTAACTTTTGCATTTCTGCCACTTCTCCGTGGTCTTCCTTTGGAACTTGCCTTCCTATTCTCAAAATTCTTCCGTAATTGAAATTCAGTAAGGCTCTTATAGTTAAGGAAATCGCAAAAATGACACATACAGTCAGTAGTATGTTCCACCAAAAATTGGTTGAGAATAATCCGTATCTCTCATCTACGTACATTAATCTCTGGTTTCCATTGGTAAATAGGGGAATCTGGGAATCTAATGCTTCTTTTATTTTTGTAAGTGTCAACGTTCCCTTATTGTTTTCTATTTTTGACCATATCGAGGTTTTTATTTCCTCGCTCTCTATATTTGGAATAGTATACGACAGATTGATAACCTTAAAATTGATTATTTTAGGACTTATTATATTAGTACTCATGGTAATTAACGGTGTTTGAACTGTTGATTCTTTAGTTGCAAGTCGACATCCTTGTTCTATGGTTATCGTACCAAAGTCTTGTAGTAGTAATTCGGTCCTATAACTTGGGTCAATTTTCTCCGTATTATTGTAGCAAGATAAAGTTCCAACAGTTTCTCTTCGAACGGAAAACAACCAAAGGTCGTTCCTAAGGTGTATGAATACTTCTCGTTTATTACTTCCTATTAAGGCTTCGCATGAATCGGGTATTTCTTCTTGTTGCGTGTCTTTTAAGAATATATCTAACATACAAGATCCAGACTTGACATTGTAAATGGGCAACGTAAGTTGGCAAACTAGGTTTTTGAATGACACACACTCTTATAAATCTTGGGGGTTTGCTAGGGCATATTTCCGTCCATCTTGATCAACAAGTAAATAGTCAGCTTCAGGTGTGATAGTCATAAATGAGTTCGTTTTCTTTATGTTAGCGGGGAAGGTCGAGATTTTGTACAAGTCATATATCGATTGTTGGTTTATCAATGGAATTGTCACTACTGCGAATAATTGTTCATTTATTTCCGTGATGTGTAGTTTTAGCTTTGTATAGTAAAGGAATAAATTTGATACTTCTGGTTCTATAGGTAAATGTAAACCAAACGTTAGGTGCGTTTTAATTTCATCTAGAATGGTTTTTAAGTTGGAAGGGTCTACCAGGTCGTATGACAAGGTTCCTCCCGTGAGGGCAAATAAAGCGAACTCAAATTTACTAACGTCAGCTACTAGATTTAGCAATGACATGGTAATTATATCGAGTGGCACCATGGTAAGGCTTGAATCTGTCACCACACGATCTACTTCATTTCTTAAGTAATTCATTACATTTACAGTTTTTGAGATTTTCTTGGATATCATTTCGACTTTGTCTCGTTGGTAGTTAGCTATACTTGCTTGTATTTTCTGGACATGTAACGTTATGTTCATGGCATTATTCAGTTTTTTCACTTTTTCCCTTAGAATATTCAGGTTTGCTTCCGTTGTTAAACCAAAAAGGCGGGAGGCGAGTTCTCCTATGATGGGGATTAGGCTTGTAGACCTCCGATGTTTGCTTCTTCGAAAAAATACTTCAAAAATTCTCGTCGTACTTCGTTTCAATTTTTTTATTTCTGTATTAAACAGTTCAAACAAGGTTTGTAATCTTTGCCTGTATAATATTAAAAATGCTTGGTGAGTTGACACTTTTTGGGCGTTTTTCTCGCTTAGATCAGGTAGCGGTTCAATATCCTCTTTAGCTGGCTCGTCGGCCATTGATAATCAGGCATAAGTGCGTTTGCCGTCAATGGTCCAGCATTTCTGGTGTAGGTCATCATTTTCTTCGTCCCTGTTATAACTTATTGTCTCTTCTTTTGGTTTAACCGTGTGTACTGTTATTGTTTGTATCTCTGTGTATTTTAGTGGAGTTTCTGCGTTCATGCCTATAGTAAATATGAAGTTATGGTGAGTTTGCGTAAACGTGGGCTCTTTAGACAAAGTCCAGTTGGGTATTATTGTTGGTTTAAGATAGGTCAGTGTTGTCAAATTAACTGGTGAGTGTTTGACAAATTTACTCGTTTATGGGACTCTGTTCGTCGTAGTTTCTGACAATGAAGATTGTATTTATTTTGTTGACTTTTCATAAATAGGCGTGGTTGTTTTTTGGTCTTTTTCTTTTCTTTAGGTAGGGTTTTCGTTTCTATTATATTTCTTTGTATTTGAAAAATTTAATTCCTTTATGTTAATAATTTTTTTTTAGTCCTTATACTGTGCGAGTTTTTATAGTATTTGCTTAGTAACATTTTTGTCAGCATGATTCTGCCGTAACTCCTTGAGAAAAGTCAATAAGCTAGGTAATTCATTTAGCATCGCGTAATTTCTATCGTAAAATTTTTCTGTACATGGAGTCAATGGTTTGGTATTTTCTACGGGTTTCGTCGCAGTAAGATCTTTCGCTAAGCGTTCAATGTTGTTCGTTGACCTTTTCTTTCTATTTTCTCTGGTACTGGTTCCTAGTGCCATGTCTATTTCTGCCATTTTTTTGTCAAAATCATCTATTATAAATTTTGATTTTAATTCTGGGAGGGTTGGAGCTTGGAATTCTTTGTTGTCTTTACTATGCATCATTTTACTGGCTTGTAATCCTTTATCTGACCTCAGGAATTGAAATATGGATTCCTTGAGTTCATTTGTATTTTTCTCTAGTCTCGTTACTTGTTGGAAAAATGTTTCAAATGGTTTGGGATCCAATTTCATAAAGATTTTTCATACGTTGTGGCTGGCTAGGAGCGAATTTTCGTGATTAAATATAACTACATGTTTCACGATATCTTGGGCTGCCGCGTGAACAACGATGATTATGATGTTGTTCTTAATCATCATCGTTTTTCTTTTTTCTAAAATTAATCTTTCATTAATTTTGTATAGTTTTTGAAAATCTGTTTTACTTATTTTTCTTTTTTTTTTCTTCTTATAATCTTTATTTTTTTAGAGGTTTTTATGATTTTTTTTGTTGATTTAATTTTGAACTGTTTTTTAGAATTAACTAAAAAATAATTATTTATAAGCATATTGAATACTTTGTTGTTGAAAAACGTATTTAAAATTAGAATTGTTATTGAAATTCTAGGCTTACATATCAGTCTTGTTGGTAAACAACATCTAAAAGTTTGAACTGTTATGAATATTATATCTTTTGCCGTAGCGGTTATATATTTTTTTAAATATTTAAGATACACTTCAAACGTATACAGAAAATATACGACGCTTGCCAGTTATTAACTAAGTGTTTGAAATATATTTTTTGTATTTAATAATTGGAATATAAATAAATAGTAGGCTAGAGTACGGAACACTATACTCGTATCCTCTCTGTTATAAGTCCCTTATAGACCCTGTAGACATTATTATAAATAAATCGTCTCACTTTACGTTAATGCAAAAATTATTCTTTTACACTAGAGCGTTGAGGTAAGTATATGGTTTTACTTATCATAGGATATGCCCTAACTATTCAAGTTACTTAACTTATTGTATTTACATTACATATATATACTTTCAAGGGAATAAACTTTTAAAACAGTGTGGTTTACTATATGTCTTGTTGCAAGGACATTTTGATTTTATTTATAAATATGATTCCTTCCATGCTCATTTATGTTCAGTTTCAAGATTGCCGTATCTTTCGGTAGTTCCATCCGTGTTTCTAATCGTGCTAGCATGGTATTGAGGCGATGAATTTCCCATGATAGCACATTTGTGCTTAGAAATTTCAATTCAAATACCATGTTATTTTTGTTATTTTCATTTGTGTCCATATACATTAAATAGACTAGCAAATCATTCGGGAGTTCCAGGTTAGTCAAAGTCTTCTCTATGATATTCTTGTTCATGTTTTCACGAATTACCTTACGACATTGTTCGGCTAGGGAAAGTCGATTATTTACAACTTTCACTACTTTAAAAATTAATTGCATATGTGACGCATTACAACATTTTTGTTCGCGTACAATAATATCAAAATTGGGAAATACTTTGGATCCAAAATTTTCATCTTCTTAAAAAAGATTCAGTTCAATCTTCTTTATGTCATTATAATCTCGCACGGCAATTTCTAATGTATTGGACCTTACTTCGGGGTTTACGCCGTCAAAACTCAAGCAATTCTTATGCAAACTTGTGAGGACTTTTCCTCCATTTAGTAAGTTATACCCTCGATCGATGAGTAATGTGAGAAATTTAAGTGGCCATATTGTCGCGGTACCATTTCCGTCTTGGGTTTGCCACAGGTTTTCCGCGATAACTTAAGCAATTAGGGGATATTTCGACATTGGGGTCTTATTTAAGAGAGTTCGAAATATCATGATAGCTGTCAATCTAGTTTTCTCTATTGTTTTGGGGCTCGTCCTTGGAATAAAATTACAATATACTAAACTTGCCACTATTCTTAAGATTACTCCGTCATCTAGGGGATTTCTAGGTGTTTTTAGAAGGAAATGTAACGTGACAAAATCTAATTCTTCTGCTACTTTTATTAATGCGTATTCATTTAATGACTTATTTACATTATTTAGACTATGACATTTTTTATACGCGAGGCGTTGTGAATAAATATGATGTGCTGTATCTGACGCTAATTGTGGTGTACTTAATTGCGGGCAACTGGAAAATTTCTTCATTTTATTAATAACTTAATTATCTACCTAAAGAGGTTAGTATATTCCAAGCAGGTTATCTCTATCTGATTTTCCGACGAAAAGACCGGCGAATTCGTTAGTTCCGTGTTATGTTGGTTCTGTGAAGGCTGTACGCGTGAGCAATCATCCGAAGTCAGCGTATCTCTAGAAGTTTTTGATTTTAGTTTTAATGAATAATACTTTGCGGTTGAAACTACAATAACTCTCACATTGAGGATACTATGGAGATTATAGTTATTATGTTTTTCTTTTGTTAAATTTTACATTTTCGACCTTTCTTTTAACTTTCCTACTGTTATTTTTATATGCGTCTTTTTTTCTTTGATGTGTTTTCATACATTTTACAAATAGTTTATCACATAGGGATTTTTATTATTCATATTCCGGGTAAAATAAAAATTGTTTGTAGTATCGAATCTCTGATAAGGGATGATGCATGCCTCATATTTAACACATTGGAGATTCTTTTCTATATTATAAAAAACCTTTGGAGCTCTAAATTTTTCAAGGAGTATGAGATCAGTTTGTGTGACTCCTTTAGAGTAAAAATATTTTATATTCTGATTCTTTTGTAAACGTCTTATCAGTAATTGCAAACAACCAAGTTGATTCGCGCTTCTTTTCTATATCTTGTTTTAACGTCTCCTCTAGTTGGGTAATATTTAGGGGTATCCACGAGTGCTCGCCCGTACTTATAAGGGTGGGGAGCGGACCCTTTAAGGTTGTAGGTTAAATTCCATCCATTTGCATATATCTCTTTTCCTTGTTCGTCCACAACTACCATGGCTGCTGAATATATAATGTTCTCCTTTGCATTCATTATTGTATTAAACACCGTATCTATTATCTCTTTACGTATGGGTCTTGATTCTGTTGCCATTTTTTGTATCTGAAAATATTTTGTCTACAATTAGACACTCTTTTAATAGTAATTTTTTTTGTTTCGGATGAAATCCATCTTGGTTAGGACATGGGTTAATTTTCCGTAGGGACCTCCGGGAGGGGGCCGCGTTTGGTTTATTGGGGTCATACCTTTAATAACTTGGTTATATTGGCTTTACACTAATTTGTAGGAATATAAGATGAATTTAGCAGAGGGGTATGAGTTCGAAGCACGATGGGTAGGTTTTCAAAGTCATATCATCGGAATTGACGACATCGACTTTGAAAATACAATCACCTTCTCCACGACATAAGTTCCGTTATTGATCTCAATAACTGGGTACATCATAGGTTATCCAACTGATTAATTCTCGTTTGCAGGGATGTGGTTGATTTTCGTAAGGCAGCCACCCGGTAGGCAGAATGTGCCAAATAGGACCTAAAAACACTACTTGTCACCATATGCCAACCACGAGCTTCCCACTTCAATTCTTTCTTCCTGATCGCCAATGCTTTGACACCACTCGCGTTATTATCATTTATCATTACGCATTATATTTCCGTCCCTTTTGACTTGGTTAAATTTTATTTGCACATTACTAAATCTATGATGATCACAAGCTGATTTTTCATAAGGAATCTGGAATCTGCCGACAGCAACGAGTAATAAAAAGAAACTAACTGGTTGAAGGTTGTGGAATCAGTCTCCTACTAAAGAAGTCCTGAGTTGACAGTTCTGGATATGTCAATCTATCAGGTGTTTTGAATGTTTTGCCCGACTGTGTTGTTACTCTTTCTTACAATTCGGCCGTCGTTGTTTTTGGTGGTTTAGATCATGATTTGAGAACAACGTTCTATTATTGTTTTCTAAATAATTCTTGCCATTTCCAGGTTTGTTCTTTTGCGTGTGTGGCCGCTGAAGTTTATTTTGATTTAACTGCTTATTTAAATACAACTTTATCTTATTCATATTCTGGTTCTTCGGAACTGGATTCTGATGATTCGACATTAGAACTTTCGAAGGTGGCGCTTCGTGTTTTTGAGGTATCGCCGGCCCTTCCTTCGTAAATTTCTACTCCTCTAGAAGTAGAGGGTTTATTCTCTAAGCCTTCGCCTTGTGTTTTCAAATCGGGAGATTTGAAAGATTCTTGCGAACTTTGAGATGAATCGAAGGTTTTTGCGGGGTTTCTCCACTGTTTGAATGCCATGTCTTCAGGGGGGTGGGGCACTCTGTGCATGAGCGTGTCCCTCCATGAAGTCCAATGTTTGGGTTTGACTTTAGACACGGTTATGTCATGGAATTTTCCTTTCTGGTCCTCCTTGGGGGTCTGGATCTGGGGAAACTTACTTTGCCTAATTTTTATGGGAAAATTTATAAGATCCATTGCTCCTCGCAGATTTGTCCTAATTGAATCTTTAGGAGAAGTTTTCTTTACAATGATACCCGGTGTTGCTACTGCTCTGTTCAAGTCCTCCCGTAGCGACAGGGGTCTCTCTATTGGTGTGGCTGGGGAAACCATATCGTCTGGGAATCTTTTGGGGGGACACGGAGTCGAAATTTTATCAGGGACAAATTGTGTTTTAGGAGATATCGTATAGTCTAGTTCTCCTGCACTTTCTGACGATGAACTTTTTGGGGTTTTTTGCGTTTTTATTTTCACGGGTATTAGGGATTTTCTTTTTTGAATAACTAGGTTTTTCATAGCTAAGAATTCTTCAAAGTTATCTTGATCACTTTCATTTTCGAAATAATCTTGTTTGAAATTGAAGGGTTTTAGCTCTGCTAATCTTGACTTAGGAGGCTCATCTTCTGCGTCTGATGACTCAGTGAATGAGGGATGCGACACCCATTTTCCGGAAATTTGGCTCTTTTCATTCGGCTAACATGTGCCTTATAGGTTCTTCCATTATCGTGATTTACCATCTTAAATGTAAAATTATTGTCGTATCTCTTAATTATTCTCTACGGTCCGGAATATTTATTAGAAAGTTTCTTGCCTTCTGTTTTTGCTTCATTTTTCAGGTAGACGCAGTCTCCTATCTTAAAATCTATGTTTCCTTTGACTTTGGGTAGGTTTCTTATCTCTTGAGTTATTTTACATTTTTCCAACTCTTGTCTTACTATTTTATAAGTTTTTCTCATCCTATTTATGAATTCTTGTTTATAATCTTCTGAGTTGTTGTAATATTGACGGGACTCTATAATTTCATCAGATGGGATTCTATAGTCATGACCAAAGAGTAAGTAAAAGAGGTTGTACTTAGTTGCTTCTGAACAGTCGGTGTTAATTACATTCGTTAAATAATGTAAAAATAGGTCACAATCGGTTCGGTTGTCTTCTGTGAAGATACTTAATACATTTTAAAATATGTTATGCCTATTCTCTATTTTTCCATAAGCTTGTGGATGATAAGGAGATGTTACTAATTTTTCTATGTTGAGAAATTTCATCAGATCTTTCGTTACTTTTGAAACAAGTTACTTCCGTTATCGCTTATGACCTTATCTGGGATGACAAATTTTAAAAATAATTTCGCTAGCGCTTTACTTGTCGCATAAGCGCCTTGTTTTTTTAATGCTTTAGCGAAGGTGAATCCGGAAAAATGATCTATGACCGAAAAAATACAAGTATGGCCCCTGTTTGAAACAGGTAAACCTCCACTCGTCCCATACAGGTCAAATGAGACGATGTCAAAGGGGAATCTCGCTACCGGGACTCGTCCCATAGGGGGGTTGGGGTAAGCTTGGGGGTTTTTCCTCAAGTTACACTTTTCGCATGCACTGACATATTCTTTAAGTTTTGTTAATGCCGTTGGAACATAGAAATATTGTTTTAATCTATGGAAGGTCTTTGTTATTCCCAAGTGTCCACCAATATCCGAATGAAAATATTCAAAAGCGGGCATTATTAGTTTTTCTGGTAATACAGGTATTATTGAAGTTTGGTTTCTATTTGCCTCATTAGTTACTATTCTACATAATATTCCTTCATCCAAATCATAGTAAAAATTATCTATTTCTTTTCTAAGGATTTTGTATTCATGTGGTAATATGTCATCATTCACGAAATAATTAATAATAGCTAAACACATTCCATCTTTTTCTTGATTTCTTTTTACATTTTCTAGCGACAATGGGCGGTAATTAACTTTATTTTCTTTCTCTGATTCTTTAATTTTATTTTTCTTATTTTTAATCTTATTGTTAAAAGTATTAACTTTCTTCCGTTCAGTTTTCGACGGCACATCTTCCGGAAACCTACTCAAGAAATCGCATGCCGCGTTCTGTTTGCCTTTTACGTCTTCAAACTCATAATCAAGGTCGTGAATTTTCATAATCCATCTAGCTAGAAGTCCCGTGGGGTTTTTAAATGTGTGCAGGTACTGCAAGCTTTTGTGGTCCGAACGTAGTATGAATTTTCTACCAATCAAATAATGTCTAAATTTATCCAAGTGATGGATTATAGACAATAATTCCAAATTTGTGGCAGAATAATTACTTTCACCCTTTGTTAAGGTTCTACTCGGATAACATATAACTTTTTCTATTACTTTTTGTTTGGATGCTTCCTCTAGCGAATTGGGGTATTCTACTGGGATTATTTGTGAAAGAATAGCGCCAATGCCGTTGGAACTGGCATCAGTCGTAACTACGAACCTTCCGTTCTCGAAATCTGGAAGTGCTAATATGGGTTCCGAGGTGAGTGCCTTTTTGAGACGGTCTAAGGAAGTCTGGGCCTCCTGGGACCAGGCAACATTTTGGGAGTTCCCTTTGGTTAATTCCGTAAGTGGTTTCGCAATTTGGGCATAATTTCGGACAAATCTTCTGAAGTATCCAGTAAGACCTAAAATTCCTCTTAGTTCCTTCATTGTCTTAGGGGGTTTGAGCCTTTCAACACATTTTACTTTATCGGGGTCAGGGGATATTTCTCCTTGCGTCACTACCATTCCCAAAAATTTAATTTTTTCTTGTAATAGATTAACCCTTTCAGGCCGGCATTTTAAATTGCCTGTTCTAAATTTTTCAAATACTTTTTCTAACGTTGCTAAATGTTGCTCCACATTTTCCCCTACGCATATAACGTCATCAACAAAATGAATAACATTATTCAATCCTCTTAATAAATGCAATAAGGGTCTACATAACGCGCGTGAACTCGTTTTAAGTCCAATTGGTACTCTCAGATATTCAAAAAAACAACATTCACTTGTGCAAACTGCAGTTTTATAGACATCTTTCTCGGCTATTTTCACTTGATGGTATCCTTGGGTGAGATCCAAGGAAGTAAAGAATTTGTTCTTACTTGATATAGAATCAAGAATTTCGTCTATTCTCGGCAAGGGAAATTTATCACTCACTACTTGCTTGTTAAGAGCTCTATAATCCACTACGAGTCTCATGTCACCATTCTTTTTTGGGACTAAAATCACTGGAGCTGAATACGGACTTACACTGGGGCGTATAATCTCATTTTTTTCTAACTCGCGAATCTTATTTTTTAGCCATTCTTTGTGTTTATATGGTACACGATATGGCTGTTTTGCGACGGGCAACCCTGTCGTTAAAAAATATTGTTTGTAAAATTGAAAAAAAACTATGTAGTTTTCAGAAGTGGTAAATAAGTCTCTGAAATTACACAAAAATTAACAAAATTTCTTTTTTAGTTCCAAATCAATAATATTATACATATTAAACTTGTTTAAAAATTGCGCTTTAGTCAGGGGGTATTTGTTAATTGACGTATTAATGCTGTTAACTATGTTTCTTTCGGAGTTTACCCACCTATTTAAGTCATCTTCCGAAATAGTTTGGATTTGAACCAAACATGTTCCCTTTTTTATCGTAATAGTATCATTTTCTTGGTTATTAGTCACCCAAATAAAACCTTCGCCTTTATCATAAGATATAATTTGTTCTTCACATAACAAATTTTCGGGAATTTCATTTGATGGGATGGCAAACCATATTTCGGATTTGCTATCCACTGGTTCAACCATTTGAGATATTTGAATCCTTTGCATTGTCCTAGGAGGAATTTTTGTTTTTCGAATTGCAAATCCATAATAATTTTCTTTATTTTCATTGTCTATTAAGTTTAGATTGGTACTATTCGACAATAACATTGGCTGCGCCTGAACTCCATTAGGGTTCCCTACTTTTTTCCACAATTCGACTATCTCTTTGATTTCTTTTGACCTATATTGTCGCATATCTCCAATTTTTGTTTTTGCAGATTCGATCCACTTATTATCTACATTTACTTCATCTTTCCGATACCGCACGGAGTAAGCAAGTGGGTTTCTAGCTAGGTCCCGTCCTTATGGTAGCGAATGTACCTTGCGTCTCGCTACAAGAGGTTCAAAGGATTGTGGCACTATGCCGTCGGAAATTTTATTAACCGTTACTTCTTCTTTGTAATTTGGATTAATATTCCTTGAGGTAGGGGTTGAAGGAGTTGAGCCCCTTGGCTTAGCCGGATACACGAGCCTTTCATTAGCTACGTCTAACAATATCTTATTTGACCTTAAAAAATTTGCACCTACGATGGCTTCATACGGGAAATTATTACATATTATAAAATTTGTCGGGAAAATTCTATTATCCCTTTTCACGTCAAGGCGAATTGAACCTTTTGCGTTCAACTTGTGCCCTGTTACACTAGTTAAGTTTGGATTATTTGCATTTCTCTGTCGCTTGATATGCAGAGGCAACATATTAAATATGCCTGAATTTATAATGTTGACTGTTGCGCCACTGTCAACTAAAGCTTTAAAATAGATATTTGCCACACAAAAATCATTAAATATGGGTAACTTATTATTATTATCACTGAAGGACGGTACTACTATGGGCTTGGACCTGTAAAATATTCGAGGCCCCATCTGGGTCCAGTTTATTCTTCTGAGGGGCCTAATGCGTTTCCCTGTGAATTTATTTCATACATAGGTGTTTGGGACAGAGTTTCAGATGCGTGAGGCTCCATAAACGCATCCAACTGATTCACATCTGTCCTCCTTTGCCACGTATTATTGCGATAATTTGTATTTCTGACATTTGTGCCGGCTGTTGGTGCTGACTGCAAGTGTCGTCGGCTCGAGAAATTTTCATTTCTCGCGGGCCAGTTAACTATGTGCCGTCGGCTTGAAAAATTTGGGTTTGCCGTCGGCCGATAACTATTTTGCCTACTGGGGGGAGAGTTATACGGGTTCTGTCGGTATACATTATTAGGTGCTGGTTGGCAGACTTGGGGGTATTGTGGGAAGATTGCGTTCTGTATATACCCTTGTGCGCCTCTGGTAGTAAAATTTGTTCTCCCGAACAAATCATTGCCATAATAACGTGTATATCTGGCGGTTTCATCATTAAATGATGTTGCCATTCCATTTTTAAAACGACATTCTTTCGCGATATGTCCAACTCGATTGCAGTTGTAACATCTTATTATTGGGTTACTTTTATAAATGTTTGGTTTCATAGGCTGAAAACGTACTGCTTTTTGCCTGGCGGTTTCTTGTGTCCTGATTCTTTGTGGTATTGGGGATTTATCTCTTGAAAAGAAATTTGGGTGTTCCTGATCACTAACCTTCAAGGGTGATGAGCTTGTTTTTGATTCGCTTATGCTATTTATCTTTGTTTTACTATGATTTGCAACAATTGTATCAATTTCAATCATTCGCCTTACTTCCTGTACCGCAAGATCAAGTGTCTGGATATTCTTTGAAATTACCATCCTATATAATTTTGGAGGAAGGCCTTGCAAAAACGCATTTAGTATATTTTTGTCGTATAATTCTCCTGAGCCTTGACCGTACTTTGATTCTACTGAGAGTCCTATGTTGTTTAGGTATTCTTGTACGTTCTGTGTATGATCAAAACATACCATTCCATGCTTGAGTTTGTTTGTTGAGCTCGTCTCGACAAATCTGTTTTTAAATGCTGTCAATAGTTTTTCTATTGTGTTTATCGGCAAATTATTATTGTCTCCGACGGTCTGTTCTATTTGTTTTACAAAAGTTAATGCCTGCCCTTTTAGCCTTAGAAGAAGCATACCTATTAAAGATTTCAGGTCAGTTCTAGTTAATTCTACGAATTGTGCTAGTTGTATATTAAATTCATCAATGTCCGTTTGCCCGTCATATTGTGGTATAGATTTGTTTAATTCTACATTTTTTGCGACTAATTTTTGCGCAAATAATAATGCACTTAACTCTTCCACCATTACTTAATAACGCAGGGATGGCTCTTTTTTTTTTTGTTTAATTAGTGGAACTACTCACTGAAATAAATCACTTTTACTTAACTTATTTGGGAAATCTATTATCTCCTATGAGATATTTTAAAAGGGTGTCCCTGTTGTAGCCTAGTGGTAATAGGCTTAGACATATATAACAATTAAAAAAAAAATTTGTTATAGGTCTGTATCTAGTGAATCTTTTAAATTGTGAAATCTTTAGTCTAACTAGTTCGTATACTTCATCAACGCTTACGGTCGCGCCAGTGGTTATGGGGGGTTTTTGTTGATAAGCTTGAGCTTGTGAATTGACTTAGGATTCCTTGGGAGGAGACCAACATTGGCCGAGCGTCGACAGTCCAGGCATATAAATATCTTTCGTGAAATTATCAGGTTACCTTGGGAGCGTTTCTAATGGATAATATACGAACTAGAGGGCTACTTTTGGAATCTAGATACGAACATACAAAGCAAGACAGTAAAAATAGAAAAGTAATGGATTTATTAGACTTACATGATTAAACATACGACTTCAACTTCAGTAGCCAAAAGCAAAAATACTGTGATTATATCAGGAATGCTCATAACATAATCATATCACATAATGCATGCAAAAACACTTCTTCTCTTCCATATAACACCAAGTTTGCTTCTGAGCAATAAACACTATATTCTGATTGGTTCATCTCCATACGGAGGGCCCGTCTCTTTACTCTTATGCTGACAAAATCAAACATTATGCGGCCAAAGTTATACAATAGTTTTTTCCGAGATATTCTGATCATTAAACATGCAAAGTCTTGAGAGTACTTCTAAAAACTAAGTTTTACAATGTCCAGCTTTTGTATTTCGAAAATACTTCAACGAAATTCCAATCCCGCTCAGTAGTATTATATTTGCAAAAAACCCGTATTTTTCTGCTTTTAAGATCTGTCAAAAAGCGCTTGGAAATGTTCGCGATTTCTTTGTTTTGTAGAACAAAGAATGCGGATCTATACAGAGTATTCATGAAGTTCTTGGTATTTGAAATTAATCACCTTTTGCTTTGAACTTTTTAAAGGGATATTTGGCTGATAAATAAATGCGAGTTTAAGGCAGATTTCCAAGCTTAATTAAAGGGGTTTGATTTGCATCGGAAGCGTATTTAGAATGAAGTAAACTTTTCATATTTTAAAGTAAAACATTGTACTTGGTACAGTGGTGTATTTATAATTAGTTGAGTTAGTAAGTTTATACTTTTTCATATGATTCAGCTAGGAAGAAAGTAAATATGGCAAATATTAATTTAAATGTTCCAAATATTAATTTAAAAAAAAATTTTCCAATAAAGAAGTTTTTCAATGAAAAGTAAAGAGTCACATTAAGCTAAAGATGAGCAGAAATAAAGTCAAATGATTTCTCAGGTCTAAACTACCACATATTATCATAAATAGGTTAAATAAATAAAACCCAAAACAAACAGAAATTACAATAGATAACTGAGTCAAAGTTAAAAGACCAAAGAAAAAAGTTTAAAATAAAAGACCAGAACATAATTTGTACTTTAATGAAAACAAATCTTTATTTCAAGCCGAATGTTTCTATTTCTCATAATATGAAAACAATGGTACTTGTGTATCATACCAGAAATACTCAAATGCTTCATTTAATTATAACCTGTTTCTTTGATGCTCAATCCTAATGAAATATCACAAAATATGATGAAAATATAATACTTTATAAACAAATTTATGGAAACTACAGAAAAACTTATAGAATGTAGGATGCCCAGAACCACTGTTTGAGTAAAATTTATACTGCATTATTTTTTCTTTTTTGTGAACAAGGTTTTGCCTATTTCAACTATAAGCCTGATTCCATCAATTTTCCCCCAGTTTTTTTCTGCTTCATAGAAAACATGCACAGTTCATGGAGGTATTTATTCCAATTAATAACTATTTCTTAGAAATGTCTAGCTCTTGTTTACATTAGATCTATCAATTTGAAATCACAAACTAAATGAATTTCATATATGAAATTATCAAAACTTGTTATACTTAAGTTCTATTTACATGAAGTGCTTGAGTGTTTGCCATATAATACACAAGTACCAAAAAAAACAACAAAAAAAAAACACCATCATAACAAAGATTACTAATAAAAAACGAATGAGGCTGAATAATGCTGTACAATTCATTCCTTAAAGTCTTAATGCATTTGGATTTATTTAAGTTGAAAAAGATAAAACAATCAAAATATATTTTGTTTTTACAGCTGTTCTAGTATATTGCTGATACACCTTCTTGACAATCTATAAGCACATAGTATATTTTGGTTTAGTTCAACTTCCTCTTAATTCTTTCTAAAATTCTCACTTACCTTAGTAGTGCCAGTATCTTAGTAGTAGTAGGAGTAGCAGTGTTGTATTAGTAGTAGTACCAGTAGCACATACATAGTACCTCTTGGTCTGTTGAACATCCCTCTCATCATGTCTTGGAAGTTTCAGCTTAATATGGTAAGCTGTTCTTAAGATATTACTGGTACAACCTTTTGACAATCTGTATACAACTTAATATTTCCTCAAATTTTCACCTCAATAGGATTTTCCTTAGTTGTAGCTAGTCCTCAAAGCTATGCAAAATAAAATTTGGCAGCAGCAGACACAATTATGCTCAGCACTGGCATGCCAGCAGTTGATTGACATTTGTTCTATTTCTACAGTTTTTTAGTCTGTTTTTTTTTTGGAAACTATATTGGCATCAGTTCTTTTTGGAATTCCTTTTAAGTAAGATTTCTTGGGGTCCACAATTCCTTTTCTGCTTCATTACAATGGCTGACCCTTAGACAAAACATCAATCTTAACCTCTCCCTAATATTCTGTTAATCCTAATGGTTGAGTGCAAGACCTTAAACTGCCTGAAAAAGATTTTAGCCAACAAGTGCATGAATTTCATTGTAATTCCATGAAATTTCTTCCCTTTGTTACCCACTCAGAAAAAAAAAAATTATGTCTGCTTTACCATTGTTTTTTCTTCAATGGCATCACAAAGAAAACTAAAGGTAAATAATGCAGCATTAGACTTTAGAGTTCCTACTGGTGGTGCTGATCTCTATTTCATGACTGTTCAGCCAGGGAGTCCAATGAGAAGTTGAGGGCCAACATCTCCAGGTACCCATTTAGAGCTGGGTCAACTCTGGCTAAGTATACAGAATCATGTAACTGACCCCTGCTTTCACCCAAATAACTAGCAGCATCAGGATTCAAACTTCTGTCCTCATAGACAAAGGATTTCAATTGTAGTATGCTAACTATTCAGCTAGCATAGCTCAAAATTGTGCTAAACCACCTTTTGCATTTCAGAGCTCCAATTCAGAGAAGTAAGACTGACCAATACCTTGATTGTAATAAATTGTGTGCTCTACAGAAAACCATGCCTTCAAGCTTTCCAGTTAACATGAGTATTATATCCACAGTAATGGTAATACAAATTACAGTGGTGAAAATAAGAAAAAAAAAACATAACAAACAAGCAGGTACCGCCACAAGATTCCAAATATATTACTTTCAACATAATATAATCATTAAATGTATGTCCATGGTAATATAGCTCTAATTAATTTGTCAACCAAAGGTTTTGTAAGAATTAACTCAGTCAAACTAACTTTCATTTTTTTTTTTTTTTTTTTTTTTTTTTTTTTTTTATTACAATTAGCAGAGAAAGCTGAAATTTTCCAAAACTGTCAAAGGCTACTTCTAATTAACACTATAATGCTGTTATTATAAAACCACCTGTGGCAGTTCTAGGCCTGGGTAGAGGGTAGCTGCACCCCCTCCCCCCATGCCCAGTTTTTCTAACATCTGACATTAATTCTTTTTATTTAATATTTATACACTCTTATTGTGTACCTTGCCCCTCCCCCCAGATTATGAGGCTTAAAACAGCTACTGAATACCACATGTTTTCACCATCATTACTACTCTTGCATTAACAAAACAGTAAGCACTAAGACAAGGCTAAAGTGACCAGAGTCTAAGTAAGTTATTTTTTTAAGCAGGACTCGAATATGGTTTGAATTCCCTCTAACAAAACAGATGTTTGTCTTAACAGATTTAAATAAATTTAATACACTTTATATTTAGAAATTCTGGTAACAAAGAGAAAACTACATATACATTACTTGCTCTGATACTAATAGAAGTTCTAAAAAAATAAACTATAAAAACAATAATTATGTCAAAAGGATCTCCTAGTTATGGTAATTCCAAATAGGTAACTATCAGTTTTGACCCAACTTTGGCAGAAAATTAGGAGATAGCTAATTGGCTTGGGACTTTTGAAAAGATATTTGAATGCATTCCTAGTTTTAGAGGTCAAATTGCCATGTTTGCCTCTAAACATTAAGTTACACTTTCCACACATAATGGAGGGACGGTTATCACTTGTTGCATTATTACATGTAAGTAATAGAAAAGTCAGTGGATCTCCTTTCTCTGGGGAAGAGGAAAGGTGTAGTTTTCAGGGCCAAATTCTCATAAGCAGTTCTTCCTATCAATATGGAGAGAGGATTTAACTTCTATCATTTCTTAAGCTGGAGTATTATATCTAGACTATACATGTGATTAGGCTATAAAATGGAATTTTACTCCCCAGTTTTTGTAAAGTATTTTTAAGTGAAGTAAAAGATTATATTTACATTATTATTAGGCAGTTCTTATGTAAATCTGTTTATTTTGATAAAATCCTATTTATTCACTTTCTTGGCCCTGACCCAGTGGTGCCATTGGGGGAAGGGGGGCTGATTTTTTGAAGGGCCCAATTTTCAACTCTGAAGATCTTAGTTCATTCTTCCTTTTCTAATTTTGTTGTTGCTTTTGAATTGTTCCTGAAAAAACAAAACCAGGTCATTAGAAAACAGCAAATTGAAGACACTCAAAGATTTGCAGTAAAGTCACTCATTTGAAGAATATCTCCTTTGGCAAGGTTTCATCAGATTTGGCAGGTCACATTGTACTGTCTCCAATAATTTATGTACCCAGTCAGCCTGTAAAGTCATTTGCAACATCCAGGAAAAGGGGGTATCCAGACTAAGGTCTTGGAGTGTCATTTCTCATTTTGCATTTAGTGTCTTGTTAACCTTCTTTGAATAAGGAACTGTGCATTCACATGTAAGAGAGAGACAGAGAGTGTAAGAAGTCAGAGAAGCAAAATATTTTGCTGTTCTTGCTGACAAATCAAAAAAACCTAAAAAAAAAGAACAACTTGCAATCTTAGTGTGCTATGTTCATGATATGAAAATGAAAGGAAGAGCCATAGGTTGCTACCACATGTGCAAGATTGATGCTGAGAATTTGGCCAACTTTATTTACAATGAAATAAAGGGTATCAGCCTTGACTGGTCAAAATGTGCCGGACAGTGCTATGATAGGGCAAGTGTAATGAGCAGACGTTTTTCAGGAATACAGGCCTGTCTCTGGGAAAAAGCACTGCAAGCATTGTACACTCACTGTCATTCCCATAAACGTAATCTTTTTGTTGGTGATTGTATGCAGAAAATACAAAAAAAATTGTCAGTATTTTCAGTTTTGCAAACAGTTTGTGGCTTTGTCTCCAACAGCAACACTTGATACCAGTTGTTTGTTGAGGCCCAGAAAACTGCCAATGTGTTCATACTAACGCTTGAAAGGACAGTTGTGACACATTGATTTTACTGATATAGATCAGTGGCTAAAATTCTGGTAAGATATGACTGCATACTTGCAGTTCTGTCAGTTGTTCAAGAATCTTCTGACAGGGAGGAAGCTACAGGTCTTAAGAATCATCTAGTGTTGTTTCCCTTAATATTCAGTTTGCATGTCATTCACAAAGTTTTTGCAGTGATGAACCCTTTTTCTGAGCAACTGCAGACCCCAGTTCTGATCATTTCAGATGCCTGCACTTTAATCACCACAACAAAAACTAACTGAAGACAATGCTTGATGTTGAGTATTCTCAAGTCCTATCCTGTGAGTCTAAGGAAATGGCTATTAATTTTGTAGCTGATCTATTGGAAACAAGCGCTCTTGCTTCAACCATACCAGCAAAATCAAAACGAGTTCAGAAGATATCTGGAAGACTCAGGGACTATTTGACAACATCAATACTTGTGAAGCACAGCACTGAATCTGAGGGCACAAGAACAGAAGAGAGTTCTACAAGGTTTTGGACAGAGTAGTAAATGAGTTTGAAGAGCGTTTTTCTGTCCAGCTGCCAGTACTAGAAGCCACGTGATACTTTAACCCCAAATCCAAAGACTTCATGAACACTGATTTACTTCTCAAGATTGCGACATACTTTTAACAAGGCTGGCATTGATGTTATAGAGCTGAAGAGTCAAGCTTTGATAGATTGTGCTTATGTTTTGCAACTTCCACAGAAACCAGCAAATGCTTAATGTCTTTTCAAAAGCCTAAGAGGATTGAAAGAAGCTTATTCTGAGGTTCTTGAGGTCACGAGGGCAGTGCTCACATTCTTGCTCACAACATGCTCAAATGAACAATTTTTCTCTGTGTTTATATTTGGGAAGGATTACCTTTGGACAACAAGCAACTTTCGCATTTGCTCCTTATGCTCTCTGAAAAGGTTGCAGTGAAGGAGCTCAATTTGAAAAGCTTGTGGATGACTTTGCAAAAATGAAGCCAAGGAGATATCCATTGCTTAAGTAACTGCACATAACTTTCTGTTTTTAATTTGTGTGGTAAATGTTCTATCTTGTAACAATTTTTTGGTCCAGAACCAGGTTACAAAAGGCAATTTTGCTTACCAGGTTACAAATTATGTTGCTTTCATGAGTGTTCAATTACTAATTACTTCAGATCAGTTACTCAATTACTTCAATTACTCAGATCAGCAACGGCATCTTTGAAAGTTTGGATTGGGTAATGAGGGCACTTGATGGCCTTGTTGAGGTCAACCAGATTGATGCAAAGTCTCACACCTCCATCCTTCTTTTCAACTAGCACCATCGAGTTGACCCACTCCATAGGTTCTTCCACCTTTTCTATTGCCCCCAGACTTTCCAGTTTGTCCAGCTTTTGTTTCAGTTTCTCACGCATTGCGATTGGCACTTTTCTAGCAGGGTATGCTGTCAGCACAGATCCTTCCTTAAGGTGAATCTTACACTCGCCTTCTATTTTCCCGATGCCAGAGAACAATTCCTTGTATTTTCGAGGAGTGGCTTTAGATCTGGCGTAAACTTGCCGTCATTGGAGGCATCTATATTAAGGACGAGTTTCACCAGGTTCATATTTTTGCTAGACTTGGATCCCAGGATAGAAACAGAATTGCCTTTGATTATGAAAAACCTATGTTTCTGTTCAGAGGCTCCATTGTAGCTACATGATAGGAGGCAGGTTCCTACTGTTGAAATCGTCAAGCCACAGTAGCTGTTGAGTTTTTGCTTTGTTGGCAGTATAAGTGGTTTAGGAGCTAGGAGATAAAAGTAATGTTGTGGTATGATGTTTGCCTGAACTCCAGTATCAATTTTTAATTTTACAGTAGTCTGGTTGTTGATCTTCATTGGGACAAATGCCTCACCCCTACTCCCATCTTGCTGTACCATGTATAGTAGTATTTCCTCCTCTTCAGTAGTTTCTGCTATTCTGATCCTTTTGTCATTTTCGATGACAAACGCCTCATCCCTACTCCCATCTTGCTCTACCTTGTATAGCAGTATTTCCTCCTCTTCAGCAGTTTCTGCTGTTCTGATCCTTTCGTCATTTTCGATGGCATTCACAACTTTGCTGCAGCACACTTTTGCAAAGTGGTTTAACTTTCTGCATTTTGTGCATGTTTTCCCTTTTGCGGGACAGCTGTGTCCAGTGCCATAGATTCCTCCACACAAATAGCATTGTGTGCCTTTCGATCTTGATCTTGCATCTGCTGGTTTTGGTTGTTTCTGGTATACTACATCCACTTCCTGTTTGATTGGGGGGGGGGATTGGGAGTTGTTTTCGAACGACTTCAGCTGGGCCTGGGTCGTTTCATAGATCCTACAAACTTCCACTGCTCTCTCCAGTGTTAAGCTGTTGCTTTCTGCTAAAAGTCTCTCTTGTATTCTTGGGTTTCTGATGCCACAGAAGATTTTTATCTTTGGTCATCTCTTTTGGATCATGGTATTTGCATTGTCTTGACTAACAACTTCAGTTCTGTGATGTATTTTTTAAGTGACTCTCCTTCACGCTTGTCACGTTTCTGAAAGATATATCTAGTGAACACTTTGTTCTTCTTTGGAGCAGCATATTTGCGAAATTTCAAAAGGTAAGGCTCGATTTTATTCGTATTCTCGACTTCGATTTCGAAGACTTTGAAAATGTCTCTTCCTTTTTCCATATGAGTAACACCAAATCTATTCCGATTTACCAGAGAGGGGGCCAAGAAACATAAGTCTTGCATGTTCCTCAAACTTCAACCATTCTCCATCAAGATTTTCTGATTCCCATTTGATTGCTGGGGGGGAGGGGGGTTAATCCACCCATGTTTTGTTCAATTGCCGACTTCTGACACCATGTAGAATTTGTGACACTCAAGCCGATTTAATTCTTTAATAAGACCCAAGTACCCATAAATAGAACAATATAAGCACACAAGCAATGCAAAGCAAAACAAGCAAAGTAACACTAAAACACGCAAGCAATTATTAAGCAAGCAAGCTCAGCAGGATGCTACAGGTATGAGAAGGGATGAAAATTTTGACACCCATATAGTGGGGCAATAAGAGGCCTCAGACTGAATTGAACTGTGAAATAAATTTTTTGAATTTAGCCAGAAAATATTAAATTCAATTTTATGTTTCAGACACAAAAGGAAAAGAAAAATCAGATGTGATATATTGAATGTTATTTTCTATGAAAAACCCTACTGATTGATTACTTTATGAGTGAGCCACCTCTTTAGGCATTTGACTTGTTGTGTAAACAGGTAAAAGCATTGTAAAATTAACGAATTAATTTACTCTTGTTTTTTTTTACTCTTTATTGTGGCAACAAAAGAGAAACTTTGCAAAAGAAAAAAATCTTAATAATTTTGCTACAGTTTATTTTCTATTTCAGTTTTTCTTTTCAGTTTTCTTAGTTCTCTTTTCAATGGTTTAGTTTACATGCATCTGTTTAGTGGATTAAATCTTCAGAAACGGAAAACTCATTTGAAAGAGAGAGGTGTATTAATGATTCATGAATTAAAATGACTATGCTGGTTAAATAACCTCCTGAAGAGGTAAAAACCTGTCCAAGTGGTTGTTAAAATACAAATATGTTTGTATATTTTCAAATAATTTCAAAAAATTAGTGATAAGGATTCAAACAAGTAGTAACAAGTGAAAATGGGCACAATTAGTGACATGGAAAGAGTTAAAGAGAGAAGGGCTGATGATTTTGAGAATGTGCTAAACCGAGATAGAGTCACAGGAAAAAATATAGAGGAAAGATGAACAAGTTTTTGATACCTTGTATTTGTATCTGAAGGAAGATTTGTATTGCAAGGAAGAATTAATGACAGTACTAAAAGGATTATAAAATAAAAAAACCCACAGGTGTTGATTGCGTGGTAAATGAGTTACTTAAATATGATGCCTCTGAGCTTAGAAATAAGCTATTGAAGATTATGAATATAATTTTTGAAAAAGGGGAAGTTCCTAGTAATTTGGGAAAACCCTAATTAAACCACTGTATAAGAAAGGTGATAAGAATGAGTCTGGTAATTATTGGGGCATTAGCCTTGTCTCTGTGGGTAAAATTACATAGTAATATGGTACTTTTTAGACCAAGAGATGCTCTAGACAAAGTTATAAGAGAAGAACAGTGCAATTTTAGAAAAGGTAGAGGATGTTTTGACCAAGTTTTCACTCTTGGGTTAGTAATTGAGAAGTGCCTGAGCTATAAAACACCTTTGGTCCTCAGTTTTATAGATATTGAGCAATCGTTTGATTCTCTTGATAGTGGAGCTTTAGCAAAGGTCTTATCCTTGCATGGTATACCAGACAAATACATTAAAATGATTAGTGCTACCTACAAGAATAACACTGCTGAGGTTAGGGTAGGAAATGAGGTTAGCAGCTGGTTTTGTATTAAATCAGAAGTTTAGCGGTGTTGAGTTCTATCCCCCTTTATATGGATCTTTTTGATGGACTTTGTCTTAAGGAGCATAGGAAACGCAATGGGAGAACATAGAATTAAATAAGAACGAAAAATTTAACTGGTCTTAGATTATACTGATGATTTAAGCATCCTAGATGAAAGTGTGAGCAAAATGAATGAACTTTTAGAGGTTTTGCAAGTTCAAGGTTCAAGTTAGAATATGTTTGAAAATTAATGTGAAGAAGACTAAGGTGTTAAGACTAGGAATAAGTGAAGATGAAAAGCTGACGTTGGGTAACGAAAATATTGATCAACTGGTCAGCTTCACTTACCCTGGTAGTATTATTAGTAAATATGGTGCGAGCAGTGGAGATGTTAAAAGTAGAATAGCCAAGGTTCAGGGTGTTTTTTCACAGTTAAAAAAAGTTTGGAAGACTAGAAAGATAAGTCTGCAAACCAAGATTAGAATATAGGAAGCTACAGTGATGACAGTCGTCAAATATGGTTCTGAAGCATGGCCACTCCAAAAAGTGGATAAAGATTTGCTAGATGTTTTCCAGAGAAATTGCCTACGGGTTGTTCTGGGTACCCAGCTGACTGACTGCATTTCAATCAGTAGGCTGTACAAAAAGTGTGGTTCAATCCTGCTTTCTAGGACTGTTATGAGAGTAAGGTTGAGATGGTGAGGGTACATTCTGCCGATGATGGATGACAGATTGCCAAAGATTGTCCTTTTTGGCCAACTGTCTAGGACTAAATGGAAGGCAGATTTTCTGCAGTTGGGGTTGGAGGAAGTCATAAAGAAAGATATTAGGGAAATGGGAGCTTCCTTAGAGGGTTTAGAGAGGGAGGCTTTGAATAGATTGGGAGGCGCAAAATATAGGCAAAACCTGTCCAAATGCTAGAAAGAAAAATTATTGGGATTTTTTTTATGATTTATGCAACAAAAGTTTTTTAATATTTGGAGGTAAAGCAGCAAATGGGAGGAAAGATAGGAACAGGCTGAAAAACAGCCTGAGACTAGTTGGTCCTGGGTGGGGAGTCTCTTTTTTGAAACTTGTCATTTTGCAAAGGTTTATAATTACATTTTTAAAGAAATGGAGGCACTGCACGACTTTTCTGCACTCAAGCATTACTAACCTACCTTTTTTTTTTTGGAAAAATGGACTATTGATTTTTACTTTCTTTGATAATAATTTGTAGGACTTATTTTTGGTTGGATTAAATTTTATTTGACTTCCTGGGAGGATCCAGGGTGCCAAGCCTGGATCCTCCCATCATCCAGACTTTAAGAAAAACAGGACAGGACATGGAGAGATCCACTCTATTTACCAATATCTAAGATTAAAGCACACTTACTAGAAAAAAAATCATTAAGAACACTCTTAATCAGAGAATAACAATTCTTTTCTTATTTTTACCTGGTATTGGCTTATTTGTAATGCATTCATTGTGTTCAAGAAGATGTGGCTATTAGCCTATTTGCCGAGAGATAAGCACCGTTTTTTTTTGTTATATTATATAAACAAATATTTGTCTATCTAATGTATGAATCTATAAATCTGCATTAGAACAAGATATGGCTCTATGAAAATTAGCCATTAAAAAGATTCACCAAGGTCTAAAAGAAGTTTAAGCATACACATTAAAAGGGGCTTTTTATCTCCAAATGCCTCCCAAAATGTTATTTTTTTCTACTCAAAAATTGAATTTTTTAGACTAAAAATGAAAACGTAACAAATTTAATAGGCTAGCTTTGGAAGGACAACTTTTTTTATATCTAATTTTTTTTTTTTAATTATCACTTGCTAAAGTTGTGGATTTCGTTTATAGAATAATTACCATAACCAAACCACTGTTTTAACAGGAGAATGAAGAAAAGTGGGTCTCTTTTACCTTGAGTAAATGAACAAAGCTGCTGGAATTCCTCATATAAGGCTTTTTGATAATTTAAATACATTGTTCTGTTTTCTAAGGTATCCCATAGGAGAAATAAGGTCTTTTTAACTTTAGATTCCCCTCCTCCTCCAAACTATCTGTGGAAAAGATCCTCTAGTACACACACAACATAGGTTATGTCTTAGTTTATTGTTATGAATGGGAAGTCATTGTTGGGACTGGAATCAAAAGAAGTTGCAAAAGGTTTGATGATCAAGGATGACAGGTATTTTTTTTTACCCAAATATAATTTTTGTGTAATCTAATGTTGTTTTTGTTTAAAAAAGTTGTCTTTTGCCTGGGTCCTGAACCCTTGGACTAACTTTTGTAGGGATTTCTACTCTTCATCCAGCCTATTTCCTTGTTGTGTTGGTATGTTTTTATGCATTATAGTTTAACAAAGCTACTGTATTTTCAGATTAAATGATGGATACACAGCATCATAGATATTCATTGAAATGGAATGAATTTCAGTCTCATGTCTCAAAAGCGTTTGAATCATTACGAGAACAGGAAGCATTTACTGATATAACATTGGGCTGTGAAGGGAAGATTCTTAAGGCTCACCGAGTTGTTCTCTGTGCCTCAAGTCCTTATCTCAGACAGTTATTAGAGGTATATTTTCCTTTACATTATCATCAATTCTCATAGCTTAGTCTGAAGTTTCATGTGGCCAGGAAGGAGTAAGGAGTATTCTCATGGGAGGAGGAGGGATGATCAGAGAATCAAAATTACAAATGAAGTATATTCTTTGATGTCTAGAATCCCATTTTTCTATTCATGCTGTGGAGGAGCCCCATATCCTGTTCCCTTTTGATACAAGTATGACTAGACCCATCCCTAAATGTAGTGTGTGAATTCCCCTGAGACTGAAGGATCCTGCCCCCCCCCTCTAAAAAAAAAAATAGAAATAGGGGACTAAAAGCTCTTCTTTGTGTTAATGTCTTCCCACTAGGGAAAGACCCTCACCTACAATAAAAGTTGTTCCTACAAAAAGGGGAGCAATAGAAGGGTGTACTCTTAGAGGTTTCTTAAGGTCTAGTGGGAAGATAAAGAAGACAAACCTACATTTATCTTTTAATACCCAGATTAGTGATGAATTTGAATGTATACCCCCCCCCCCTTCCCTTCAAAAGAAATGTTGGATTCCTCCTGTAGACTTGATGTTCTAGCTGATAAACCAAAAATAACATTTTAATTTCTTGTAGATTTATCGAAAGGTGTGAAATAACTATTGTACAATTTACTTTGGTTATTTTTGCGACCAAAGATGCTGCTTTTTTGTAAAATAAAAAGTAAGTATGACGGCACTAGACTCTTAAGGTCCAAACCGGCGGTGCTGATCTCCGTTTCGTGGCGCTTCAGTCAGGAAGTGCAATGGGGGCTGGGGGCCAGCCATCCTGCGCTCTCGCACACCCTTCCTGCTTACCTTCCCCAGATTTTTCCAGGTACCCATTTAGAGCTGGGTGGACTCTGGCTAAGCTTACAGTCACACCACTGATCCGCGTCCCAAACCAAATAACTGGCCACGCCAGGGATCGAACCCATGCCTCTTGGACAAAGAATTCTCAACCCAGCGCCCGTCCACTTGGCCAGGACGGATATCGAGTTAAATATCGAGTTTTTGCAGTGAAGATGAAGAACAAATGATAGAAATGAATTAAAACCATATGAAAATATATTGATGAAGAAAACAAAAATCATATTTTAAATTATTAAACCATTTAGTAGTGACATTAAAACAATATATAGACTTTGACAGAAATGTGTTTTTATTACATATGGGAGAAGACAAATTATCGGAAAGAATGATTTTTACGTCAGTGAGCTAAGGTAAATTGAAGCTAAAATGAACAAATATGTTTTGGCCAAAATCTTGTATATTTTGATGATGGAAACTATGGTCTGATTCACTGACCAAATTCATGGTCAGATTATGGAATGATTGATAAAGATTGCCATTAAAGTTTCTTTTTTTGTATATTTAATATGAAAGTATTCTAAAAGGGACAATAAGATAGTATGGACATTGCCAGAATGGACAAGACAAGTGTTCTAAATTAACCATTTTAAAATCAGCTGTGAAAATTTAGAAACTGGATATATTGCTCAATTGATAAGTAAAATAGGTAAGCAAAGAGATAGTACAAATAAGCATATAATTTTTAATAACCTAATACATTTCAAGGCGGAAACCGTGGCCTGATTTTCTGACCAAATTCATGGTCAGATTATGGAATGGTTGATAAAGATTGCCATTAATGGTTCTTTTTTTGATATTTAACATGAAAGTATTTTAAAAGGGAAAATAAGATAGTATAGACATTGCCAGAATTGACAAGCCGAGTTTTCTAAAGTAACCATTTTAAAGTCAGCTGTCTAAAGGAAAGGAAAAATTAAAAACTGGATATATTGGCCAATTGATAAATAAAAAAGATAAGCAAAGACAAAATACAAATAAACATACAATTTTTAAGAACCTAATACATCTCAAGGCGGAAACCGTGGCTTGATTTTCTAACCAGTGCAAGGTCAGATTATGGTATGGTTGTTGGTGGTTGCTATTTAGCGATTGTTTTAAGACTTCTGACTGACTGTGGAAGTTGTTTAAAAGAGACAGTACAGACAGTGACAGAATTACTTTTTTTTTATTATATAGAGAACAAGGTGAATGTTCTAAAGTAATGGTTATTAAGTGAGCAAGATTAGCTAAATAAAAGCCAAATTAAAGAGCTGGATATACTGGGAAATTTTTTATCAACAGAAGATGAAATTAAAGCATGAAAATTATTCTAAGAGTCTTATACAGTTAAATAACTGAAACTGGGGCCTGGTTTTCTGACCAGTGCAAGGTCAGATTATGGTATGGTTGTTGGTGATTGCTATTAGCGATTCTATTCTGACTTTTGACAGACTGTGGAAGTTGTTTAAAAGAGACATTAAGACAGTACAGACAGTGACAGAATTATTTTTTTTTATTATATAGAGAAAACAGCTAAATAAAAGCCAAATTAAAGAGCTGGATATATTGGCAAACTTTTATCAACAGAAGACAAAATTAAAGCAAGAAAATTATTCTTAAGAGTCTTATACAGTTAAATAACTGAAACTGGGGCCTGGTTTTCTGACCAAACACGTGATCAGGATTGTTGCTATGAGGCTTGACAGAATTTGCTATGACTGATTTTTTTTTTTTTTTTTTTACCGACAACTGACTGACCATGGAAGCTGTATAATAGTACATGCACATATTGGCAAAACTATTTGTCATGTAGAGAAGAATTGAAATTTGAAGTGAGGGTTTGAAAAGTCAGTTGACCAAACAAATATTATATGATATGACCAAAACTAATAATATAACACAAACTAATAATACATATCAAGTTTAAACACTGAAGTTTTGGTCAAATGTTTAGTGAGTCGAAAAGCTTATTCGTCAAAAAATCAAGCAATAATAAGATTACAACGTTAAAAAAGCCCTTCACTTTTCATGACCAAGAATGTGGCCTGATTTTACGGCCAGTCATAGGCAGCGCAATCGCGCTGCCTAAGTAAAGAACGATGTAGGCACGGTGTATTATTATTTTTTTTTCTTTTTCCATACCAGTGCACTTCGTTTCGAAGGACTTGTCGTAGAAACTTCGAAAAAGGCTCATTCGATTGGAAATTGAAGTGGCTAGTGCCATTTTTAACAGTCAAAAGTGATTGGAAGGCAACTAACACCCCTTCCACGCCCACCATTTCCCCAAACACATCCAACCAATTTCAGATAGCCATTTTGTTCAGAGTAGTTGAATTTCAGATAGAAAATATGTTTTTGAGGAGGTCATTCCCCCACAAGCCACAGGGCCATGGTTTTAAGCTGTGTCCTGGGGGCATATAAGAACGATGTTGGCACAATGTATTATGTATTATTTTTTTTTCCTTTAGACCAGGGCACTTCGTATCGAAGAAGTTGTCTTAGAAGCTTCGAAAAGGGCTCATTCGATTGGAAATTGGAGTGGCTAGTGCCCTTTTTAATAGTCGAAAGCTATTGGAAGGCAACTAACACCCCTTCCACGCCCACCATTTCCCGAAACACATCCAAAGAAAATTTTGAGATAGCCATTTTGTGCAGCATAGTTGATTTCCAGATAGAAATTATGTTTTTGAGGAGGACACTCCCCCACAGTCCTCAGGGCGAGGGTTGTAAGTTATGCCCTAGGGGAATATAAGGTTTCTATAGTTATCGTAGAAACTTCAAAAAGGGCTCATTCGATTGGAAATTCAAAGGGCTAGTGCCCTTTTTAATAGTCGAAAGTGATTGGAGGGCCCCTAACCCCGCTCTCACGCCCACCGTTTCCCCAAACACATCCAATCAAAATTGTGAGATAGCCGTTTCATTCAACGTAGTTTTTAGTTCTGGAAATTAGGTCTTTGAGGATGACAAACCTCCCCCCCCCACAGCCCTCAGGGCAAGGGGTGTAAGTTATGCCCCGGGGGCATATAAGGTTTTATATAACGCGTTGTCATAGAAACTTCAAAAAGGGCTCATTCGATTGGAAATTGAAATGGCTTGTGCCCTTTTTAATAGTCGAAAGTGATTTTAGGGCAACTACCACCCCTTCCACGCCCACCATTTCCCAAACACCTCCAATCAAAATTTTGAGATAGCCATTTTGCTCCACGCAGTTTAAAGTTCAGGACCTTATACCTTTTAGCAGGACACTCCCCCCCCCCCCCACAGTCTTCAGGGCATGCCCTGGGGGCATATAAGGTTTTTTATTGAAATCTTTGTTGTAGAAACTTGAAATAGCGCTCATTCGATTGGAAATTCAAAGGGCTAGTGCCCTTTTTAATAGTTGAAAGTGATTTGAGGGCAACTAACCACCCTCTCACGCCCACCTTTTTCCCAAACACATCCAATCATATTTTTTAGATATTCATTTTGTTCAACGTAGTTGAAAGTTTTGGAAATTAGGTCTTTAAGGATGATAATCCTCCCCCCCCCCCAGCCCTCAGGGCAAGGGTTGTAAGTTATGCCTTTGGGGTGTAAAAGGTTTCTATAGATGGTAATGTTGTAGAAACTTCAAAAAGGGCTCATTGAATTGGATACTGTAAAGGTTAGTAGCCTTTTTAATAGTTGAACGTGAGTGAAGGGAAACTAACCCCCCTCTCATAACTATTGTTTCTCAAAACATTTCCAATCAAAATTTTGAGATATCCAATATGTTCAACACAGTTGAAAGTTCTGTAAATTAGGTCTGTTAGGATGATAACCCCCTCAAAGCCCTCAATGCAAGGGTTGTAAGTTATGCCCTGGGGGCATTCAAGGTTTATATAGGAAATTGTTGTAGAAATTTCAAAAAGGGCTCATTTGATTGGAAATTGAAATTATCCTTTTTTAATAGTCAAAAGTGAGTGGGGAGTATTTAAACCCTCTATCACGCCCACCATTTCCGCAAAAACATTCAATCAAATTTTAGAGATAGCCTTTTGTTCAACGTAGTTGAAAGTTCTGGAAATTATGTATTTAAGGATGAAAACCCCCCATAGCCCCAATGGTAAAGGTAGTGTAAGTTATGCCCTGGGGGCATATAAGGTTTTTATAGATAGAGTTGTCGTAAAAACTTCAAAAGGGGCTCATTCAATTGGAAATTGAGAGGGCTAGTGCCCTTTTTAATAGTCGAAAGTGATTGGAGAGTAACTAACCCCCCTCTCGCGCCCGTCATTCCTCCGAACACATCCAATCAAAATTTTCGGATAGTCATTTTGTCAACGTATTAGAAAGTTCTGGGAATTAGATCTTTGAGGCTGACAACCCCCCCCCCCCGCGCCCTCCGGGCAAGGGCTGTAAGTTATGCCCTGGGGGCAAATAAGGTTTTTATTGAAAGTGTTGTCGTAGAAACTTCAAAAGGGCTCATTTGATTGGATATTGAAAGGGCTGGTGCCTTTTTTAATATTTGAAATTGATTTGAGAGCGACTAACGCCCCTTTCACACCCACCATTTCCCCAAACATATCCAATAAAAATTTTGAGATAGCCATTTTGTTTGACGTAGTTGAAAGTTTTTGGAAATTAGGTCTTAGAGGATGATAACCACCCTAACAGCCCATAGGGTAAGGGTTTTAATTTATGCCCTGGGGGCATATAAGGTGTTTATAGAAATTGTTGTCGTAGAAACTCAAAAAGGGCTCATTCGATTGGAAATCTAATAGCCTAGTGCCCCTTTTAATGGTCGAAAGTGAATAGAAGGCTTGAAATTTTTATAGTGAAGATCGATGTGGGTATAATGTATTATTTTTTGATGTTGTACTTGTTTAGACCAGGGCACTTCGTATCGAAAGAGCTGTCGTAGGAACTTCGGAAAGGGCTCATTCGATTGAAAATAGAAAGGGCTGATGCCCTTTTTAATATTCGAAAGGGAATTTAGGGCAATCAATCCCCCTCCCGCGCCCACCCTCCCGTTTACCCATTATGTTTAAGAACTAAATGTTCCCTTAAGATTAAATCAAAATGCACTGTGAAAATGCTAATTCCCAATAAGGCATTTCAGCAGTATCCCAAGAACGACTGAGAGTTTTATGTTCAAACTTTGGGGGCTACTTCTGCTCTTAAAATTGAACCAAATCAAAATAGCGTAAGTGTATCCAAGCTATCAAAGTAAGTAAACAGATTTTTTTGCGAATGGTATCAAGTTTTCTATTTCAGATCAACCAGAGGAGGTATGAAACTATATTACATATAAGGCCAGAACATAATTTGCACTTTACTGAAAAAAATGCAAATGAATGTGCATTGTCAGTTTAATATACATATACTGATATTTAGTTGTTAAAGGATATAAAATGTTAGTATTATTTGATTTATTAGAGTTATAAAAGTAAAAACATTTATATTTTTTTCAGTAAAGAACAAATTTTGTTATCGTCTTGGGAAGCCATATGGGTTTTGAACCTAACTTGTGTTATTTTCTGCTCGTTTTGAGTTTGACTCTTTCATTTATTGTAATATCTGTTCGTTTTGGGTTTCATTTATTTATCGATACTGATTTGTGGTAGTTTCACGGTTGTTAGATTATTTGATTTTATTTTTGCTCATTTTTTGTTTAATGGAGTTCTTTAGTTTTCTTTGAAAAACTTATTCTGTGGAAAAAGCTGTTTTAATTAATTACATAATAAGATCCTAGAGTGATAAATGGAATTTGTTATGACTGATTCATGTTATTATGTATGACTGATTGTTGAAGTTGTTTTAAAGCAGCAGTAAAGTGGAATTACTAGAATGAAGATTTGAAAGCCAAATGTAAAGCAAAGCCAAAATGCAAAGCCAAATCTTTTGGCAACATTTTCTCTCAAAAGCTTATGTCCAATTTCCATAGTATGCCCGCCATAGCAGCACTCTATCCCTTCTGTCAACCTCATCCAGGCAAGTTGATTATGGGTCCATTGTATATGGTCCTTGTTCAATGAGCCAACTGCAGAAAGTTGAGTACAAAATGACGCAATTAGCCTCGTATTTGGTCTGAGGAAACCGGCAGTAATTGTAATGTTTTGGCGTAAAGACAGTAGACTATAAAAATAACAGAAAGAAGAAAAATCCTCTTAATGAATTATTTCTAAAAAATTGAAGCCAATAGCTCACACACATTGCACAACCGGCGAATAAATGCATTCATGTTTAGAGGTCGCGCAAATGAATCTGCAAATGTACAAGTTAAATTCACTGTTCCAGCTGGGACTATTGTCCCCACTTTCCCCCAGACCCCTCCATGGACATGGACACTCTTCATAATTAATGCTATCTTCTCACATTGGACAAAAGAATTCACCCCCATCCAATATGTCCAGAAAAGAATTTGCCTAACTCAGTAAAGTTACAAAAATTAATGAAAATGATGGTCATATGAGGCAGATTTTCGGTCCCTTAATATTGCAATTTGTGAGAAACTGTTTGATAATCCATCTTTTGTGTCAGCTGATTTGATCGGCACAACTACCACAAAATGCCACCACAAGCTACGACCACCACTTAAAAGCCTGGATGACTTAAGCTGCACTAAGAGTACTGAACCCGAAATACACACCTGAATTATCCAGTTTCAGGAATCTAAAGGTCTACTACAGGACATATAATTAGCAGCTACCCTTAAGCCGGCATGATGAGATCTGCACAAAGAGTGTACAACTCTCGAAATATATGCCTGGTTTCTCCAGTTCCTCATGCCCAAAGAGCCACTACAAGACATAATTAGCTGCCACCCGTAATAGTTCAACACACCTCACATAAAAAGAGAAAGGAAGATGGTTGGATAGTCTTGACTAAAATCACATATAGCCTAACTGATGAAGAAGAAGGTCTACTTCCTTTAAATCTTCTCCAGTCTACAGCAAATTTCCAATGGCATACTTTTGATAAAAAAGCCCTTTTAACGATAAGATTGGCAAAAAATATCATTATCTGTCATGACTAAGAACGGTCCTTCAAGACTAATTTGCTTATTCTCTGGCTATGTGGCAATGAGCCAATACCATTATATTGATGAAAGTTAACCAACACTATTAAACATTGCGGGGTCGAACGTAAAATAAAGCTTATACAGTAAGTTTAGCTAACAGTAATGAAATGAATGTCAACCTTCATTTTCTTTACATGCTCTAGCTAAGTTATAATGACGCAATTACTGCTAACAACTCATAAGAGTACTAACCATCAGACGCAACAACAGTTGTGCACACTCTTTCTCCATCCCATTATTCATAGTTTCACTCTTTACTCCTTTCCATGATGTTCCGATTCCCTTTAAAAAGTATTTCTTATAAACTCTACACCCTATTCGAGGAAGTCCTACTATCTGTTTAGACCTAGCTGGATTCCTAAAAAGTGCAAATTTTTCTGGAATTTCTGCCCTTTGTACTTGAAATTAACCTAACCATCTTGAGTCTTCTACGTAATTTACCTAGACGCTACTCTTTGCCCTTTCTGCCCTTTGTACTTGAAAGTAACCTAACCATCTTGACTCTTCTACGTAATGTACCTAGACCCTACCCTTTCCCTTTCTGCCCTTTGTACTTGAAAGTAACCTAACCATCTTGAGTCTTCTACGTAATGCACTTAAACGCTACCCTTTGCCCTTTCTGCCCTTTGTACTTGAAAGTAACCTAACCATCTTGAGTCTTCTACATAATGTACCTAGACGCTACTACACTCATCTGTCTTGCTAATAATGCTACTTTGGTAAATTACTATATCAACATGATACATTTTTTCAGTAACTAATACCATCTATTATAATTTTTAGTCTTCCTCTTATTATTCTTTGTTGTTAATTCTTCTTATTCTTAATCTAATTCTTGTTCATTGTTTTAAGATCAGTTTACTGATACATTAATTATCATCCCCAGTTCATAGTTTTTAATAACAACCAATTTTTTACTTCTTACTGATCAGCACAGCTTTCATTAAATGTCTTTTAATTTAATCCAAGTTTCATTGGTTTTTCGGCCAAATTTTTAAGAATTTTAATATTTTCCTATTATGGTATACAATAGCTGCGTAATTTTTTCAAAAGCAAAAGACATGCTGAAATTGACTTTGGAACCGAGAGAATTCTGTTTTAGAGTTAAGTCTTCTGAAGAAGAAAAAAAAAACTTAAAAAAATTTTAACCAAGTAAATGAAGTTTTATAAAAAAAAAAAACTGTTCGGTTTTTAGCAGTTATTTTCGACTGAACGTGAAAACTTACCATCACCTCTAATACTGCTTCAGCTATCTTAAAAGTCGAGTTTAATATTTAAGGGTCATGAATCTGGGCATCCCATTGTCTTCCTCAAAGATGTGAATCACATGGACATGGAAGCCATTTTGGATTTTATCTATACAGGAGCTGTGGATCTGGATCAAGCTCAACTGCAGTCATTTTTATCAACTGCAGAAGCGCTTCAGATAAAAGGTCTTACCAAGGCAGATGCTTTCCAAGATATTGACGACAAAGTATGTAGTGTTGCTCCATCTTATTATTTCTATTCTTTTTTGGTTTTTGGGTCTCTTTTTTATCTTTTCCTATTCTTCTTGTATCTATAATTTGTTCTTAAAGATACTTCAAGGCCGTATCCAGGGGGGGATGGGTTACCCGGTTTGAACCCCCCCCCCCCCCGAAATTTTTGACCGAGTCGAAAATTAGTCTAAAAAATACCTGTAAAGACAAAACCTTACCAGAAAAAAATATGCTTCCACACTAAATCCTATTGCAATCCTAGTAAACCCCCCTCCCCCCGAACAAAAATCCTGGATCCGAGCTTGAGATACTTCTTAGGTTTTCAATTTTTTTTTCCATTTTTCTACTTATTCCATTTATCATTCCTTTTTTATGACAGGTGGAAAGCCTTTGATTCTGCACATGTAAAGAATTTTGACTAATTATATACTCTTTAAGAAATAAAGCATTCACAGTAATATTTTTATTTGAATTAAATTACAGTAGGTTTCAACCAGATAACTTAGCCTAATGATACCAAAGATCATTAATGAAAATAGATTATTTGTTATTATTTGCGTCCTATAATACCCGATAACACATGGATTTAGTTGATTTTAGTAGATATTCTAGAAGGACTAAAATTTTAGTGTCATATGATTATTATAAACGTGATAGGGTTGTATTTCTAGTCGAGAGTCATTTTAGGGTGAAGGCTATAGCAAATAATTAATTATGATTAACAATAATTGGCTCCTGAACCGCTTCCACTGTTTGCAGAGAAAAGATGCTGCTAAACAGGAATATTACTATGTTAACGAAACAATACAATTACTGCAAAAAAAAGTGTTTGGTAACTGTAAAAAAGTGTTTGGTAAAAATTTCACTGCAAAAGTCTGCACAAAATAGTCTGGGTTGTGTTGTTAAGTTGGTTGTGTTGAATTAAAGTTGTGTTGAATTAAAAAAAAAAAACAATACAATTCCTGTCGGTAAAAAAAAAAAAGTTTGGTGAAAAGACAGCACAACATAGTCTGGATTGTGTTGTTAAGTTGGTTGTGTTGAATTAAAAAAAAAAAACAAAACAATTCTTGTCGGTAAAAAAAAATGTTTGGTAAAAAGTCAGTGCAAAGGTCAGTACAAAATAGTCTTGATTATGTTGTTAAGTTGGTCGTGTTGAATTAAGATTTTGTTGAATTACAAAACAATACAATTCCTGTCGGTAAAAAAAATGTTTGGTGAAAAATCAGTGCAAAAGTCAGCACAACATAGTCTGGGTTGTGTTGAATTAAACTTGTGTTGAATTAAAAACAATACAGTTCCTGTCGGTAAGATAAAGTGTTTGGTGAAAAGTCAGTGCAAAAGTCAGCACAACATAGTCTGAGTTGTGTTGTTAACCTGGTTGTGTTGAATTTAAAAAAAAACAACAATACAATTCCTGTTGGTAAAAAAAATTGTTTGGTGAAAAGTCAGTGCAAAAGTCAGCACAACGTAGTCTGGGTTGTGTTGTTAAGATGGTTGTGTTGATTTAAAGTTGTGTTGAGTTAAAAAAAAACAATACAATTCCTGTCGGTAAAAAAAATTGTTTGGTGAAAAGTCAGTGCAAAAGTCAGCACAACGTAGTCTGGGTTGTGTTGTTAAGATGGTTGTGTTGAATTAAAGTTGTGTTGAGTTAAAAAAAAACAATACAATTCCTGTCGGTAAAAAAAAAAGTGTTTGGTAAAAAGTCAGTGCAAAGGTCAGTACAACATTGTCTTGGTTGTGTTGTTAAGTTGGTTTGGTCGAATTAAAATTGTGTTGAATCAAAAAACAATTCAATTCCTGTCGGTAAAATAAAGTGTTTGGTCAAAAGTCAATGCAAAAGTCAGCACAGCATAGTCTGGGTTGTGTTGTTAAGTTGGTTGTGTTGAATAAAAATTGTGTTTAATTAAAAAAAAACAATACAATTCCTGTCGGTTAAAAAAAAAATTGTGAAAAGTCAGCACAACATAGTCTGGGTTGTGTTGTTAAGTTGGTTGTGTTGAATTAAAGTTGTGTTGAGTTAAAAAAAAACCAATACAATTCCTGTCGGTAAAAAAAAAGTGTTTGGTAAAAAGTCAGTGCAAAGATCAGTACAAAATAGTCTTGGTTATGTTGTTAAGTTGGTTGTGTTGAATTAAAGTTGTGTTGAATCAAAAAACAATACAGTTCCTGTCGGTAAGATAAAGTGTTTGGTGAAAAGTCAGTGCAAAAGTCAGCACAACATAGTCTGGGTTGTGTTGTTAAGCTGGTTGTGTTGAATTAAAGTTGTGTTGAATTAAAAAAAAACAATACAATTCCTGTCGGTTAAAAAATTTTGGTGAAAAGTCAGTGCAAAAGTCAGCACAACATATTCTTGGTTGTGTTGTTAAGTTGGTTGTGTTGAATTAAAAAAAAAAAACAATACAATTCCTGTCGGTAAAAAAAAAAATGTTTGGTGAAAAGTCAGCACAACATAGTCTGGGTCGTGTTGTCAAGTTGGTTGTGTTGAATTAAAAAAAAAACAATACAATTCTTGTCGGTAAAAAAAAATGTTTGGTAAAAAGTCAGTGCAAAGGTCAGTACAACATAGTCTTGATTCTGTTGCTAAGTTGGTCGTGTTGAATTATGGTTTTGTTGAATTGAAAAACAAAGCAGTTCCTGTCGGTAAAAAAAATGTTTGGTGAAAAATCAGTGCAAAAGTCAGCATAACATAGTCTGGGTTGTGTTGAATTATAGTTGTGTTGAATTAAAAAAAAAAAATACAATTACTGTCGGTAAAAAAATTGTTTGGTGAAAAGTCAGTGCAAAAGTCAGCACAACATAGTCTGGGTTGTGTTGTTAAGTTGGTTGTGTTGAATTAAAAAAAAACAAAAACAATACAATTCCTGTTGGTAAAAAAATTGTTTGGTGAAAAGTCAGTGCAAAAGTCAGTACAACGTAGTCTGGGTTGTGTTGTTAAGATGGTTGTGTTGAATTAAAGTTGTGTTGAGTTAAAAAAAACAAACAATACAATTCCTGTCGGTAAAAAAAAGTGTTTGGTAAAAAGTCAGTGCAAAGGTCAGTACAACATAGTCTTGGTTGTGTTGTTAAGTTGGTTGTGTTGAATCAAAAAACAATACAATTCCTGTCGGTAAAATAAAGTGTTTGGTGGAAAGTCAATGCAAAAGTCAGCACAGCATAGTCTGGGCTGTGTTGTTAAGTTGGTTGTGTTGAATAAAAGTTGTGTTGAATTAAAAAAAAAACAATACAATTCCTGTCGGTTAAAAGAAAAATTTGGTGAAAAGTCAGCACAACATAGTCTGGTTTGTGTTGTTAAGTTGGTTGTGTTGAATTAAGGTTGTGTTGAGTTAAACAAAAAATATACAATTCCTGTCGGTAAAAAAGAGTGTTTGGTAAAAAGTCAGTGCAAAGGTCAGTACAACATAGTCTTGGTTGTGTTGTTAAGTTGGTTGTGTTGAATTAAAGTTGTGTTGAATCAAGAAACAATACAGTTCCTGTCGGTAAAATAAAGTGTTTGGTGAAAAGTCAGTGCAAAAGTCAGCACAACATAGTCTGGGTTGTGTTGTTAAGCTGGTTGTGTTGAATTAAAAAAAAACAATACAATTCCTGTTGGTTAAAAAATTTTGGTGAAAAGTCAGCACAGCATATTCTGGGTTGTGTTGTTAAGTTGGTTGGGTTGAATTAAAGTTGTGTTGAATTAAAAAAAACAAAAAACAATACAATTCCTGTCGGTAAAAAAAATTGTTTGGTGAAAATTCAGTGCAAAGGTCAGTACAGCATAGTGTGGGTTGTGTTGTTAAGTTGATTGTGTTGAATTAAAGTTGTTTTGAGTAAAAAAAACAATACAATTCTTGTCGGAAAAAAAGAAAAAACATCGGTGTTACTAAAAAGTTCCCACCACAAAACAAAATCTGGCAACTAGAGATGAAGAACCCTTATGTAATAAGTCAGTACAAACGGTACGTTTTTTTTTCAAGCGCGTGCAATAGATAACAAGAAAATAAAAATTATTATATACAAATAAAAGCTTTACCCTTGCTAAGGGAAGTCTCAGATATGACTTGGCGTGAATTCAGGAAGCGGGATTAATGTGTTCTGATCAAGGTTGCTTGGAAATTTTTCTGTTCTGAATTATGTACATATATTCTTTTTATAGTTTTATTTATATTGTGAAGATAAAATTTTCAAAAATTCAAATGCGTTTTCAGAGTTATGGCTTTCCTCATGTTTACAGTGCGACTAATGGTTGTTTGAAGAATTTGGGTGGGATCTTGGCATTAAGTTTCACATGCAAATTTTTTTTATCATAGTCTAGGGTTCTTTCTTTTCCAATTGTGGCGCTTCAAGACTGATGTCTCTCTTTTTTTTCATTTTTGTACAGTCAATATTCGTTTGGATAAAGTGAAAATTGTGTTTTTTGTCCTAAATAAAGATCACACTGCCTTTCCGTCAGAGAAACAAGAAAAAAGTTAGGTAACAAGGAAATGTTTCCTAAAGAAAGTTAATTGTTGAATAAAACTAATTGAATACTTCAGCTCTATTTTAGCCGTCCTCAACAAAATGAGAAAATAGCCTAAATTCAACTCTTTAATCTCAGATCTTGGGCATTGTGAAGATAAATCTTTTTTTTTTTTTACTCCTCTTTAGACCATGTTTGAAGCATGGTCTGTAAATTTTTGTCAGTGCTGTTTTTTAACTATGTATTTTAACTCTCATTTGTAGTTTATATCTATAGATGTATTTATATAGGCTATATATACTTAGTCTGTATTTATATTTATACTCTTTATTTATATTTAGTGTTTTAATATTTTTGTTAGCACTATTTAGTATTAGATAATATAAGTATTTAGTTAGTATTTTATTTATATTTAGTCTATATTTATATTTAACCTATTTGTATATTTAAATTGTATTTGCATTTATATGCTATGTTCTATATCCAGACTAAATTCTACGTAGGGTAAAAAAGAGTAAGTAAAACCAAAAGTCCTAAACTCCCCACTTCGACTACGTTCCTGGCTGAAGGGCTCACGGAAGTACAGGAGATCAGCACCGCCGGTATTGGACCTTCAAGAAGGTCTAGTGCCGCATCCTTTACCTTTACCTTACCTTTTGGAGTCGACAATATAAATGGTTGCACTAAAAATGCAAAGAACAACAACAAAATAAATGAAAACCATAATGAACAATAATCTAAAAGTCAATAATTAAAACTGTAAAAAGTCAATTAAAAAAATTAAAAAGATAAAAACTGGTCAAACTAAACTTAGAGCGAGAAATAAATGCATTTAAATTAAAACGGATACTAAGAAAATTTCAATAATTCAACTACAGTAAATCAATAAAAGAGTTAAAAACAATAAAAACTGGTCAAAAAAAAGGGGGGGGGGGGCAAGCAAATGAGTGCAAGAACCTGGGCAGTACCATCAGCTAATAAACAAAAATAGGGGGGGGGGAAGAAACTATTGAGACATTTTATTTATTTTTTCTGTAATGAAGGGGATAAAAGTTCTTTCGTATCTGGAAGTAACGCAGCGAATGGAGGACAGAGCAGGTATGGGCTCAGAAACAGCTCGAGGCGGCCGTAATCTGGATGGGGAGTGACGTTTGGGGAAAATACTTACCGTCCGAGGGTTTGTTATGGCATTTTTTGCAAAACGGTGGCACAACGAAACCCTCCTTTGCTCCAGAGTTTTCAAACTAGCTTTTTTTTTACGAGCACAGAGTATGGCACCTTGCCTTCTTTGAAAATTATTCGCAAGGCCCTTTTTTGAATTGATTCGATTTTTTCCGATTCTTCGCGAGAGATACCAGGGTGCCAAACTGGACAAGCATATTCTAGATGCGGGCAGACAAAAGACGTGTAAATTCGTAAGGAGTGGGAAGGGGGGACGCTGAATTTATTTAGGAGCTTAAGGAGGGCGATAGACACATTAGCTCTATGGATGATGTCTTTAACGTGGATATACCACTTTAAATTTGAAGAAATTGTGACGCCAAGTAGTTTAAATGAGGACACAGAAATATCAGGAGGGATAGGATTAAGAAAATAGTGCGAGGATTTGAGGAAACAAATGGGCATTATCATGGACTTAGAGGCGTTTAATGTCACGTCTAATTCTAAGGCCTCGTCTCCAAATTAATTGAGGATACACAAATGGTCACTTATTAAATTTATGAATCAAGTTTAAACAACCGTTAGGTCATCAACAAATTTCCATCGGTCAGGAAATTCCTTTGCGAGGCTGTTGATCATTACTGAAAAAAGGAGGGGACCTAGGAGAGTACCTTGGGGTATGCCGTTGTGAACAGGGAGAGGATTTGAATAATGGTTTTGGTATTTGACAACTTGCGATCTATTTGTTAAGAAGGAGGCAACTAATTTCACCAGTAAGGGATCAATATTGAACTCGTTGACAAGTTTTTCAATTAAAATATTGTGGTTAACAAGGTCGAATGCTTTCGGAAGGTCAATGGGAATTAAATTTAGCCAGGAATTAGGCTTTTCAAGTGTTTTCCCGATGTGATCAATAAAAGAAACGAGGTAATGGGAAGTAGAGGTGGATTTTAGGTTCCCAAATTGTTTCAAGTCAGTAAGAGGTAGGATGTTTTCCACCAATCTGCAAGTAATCCTTCATAAAGTTTCGAAAAAATATGAATAAGAGTTATAGGCCGAACGCCTTCAAAACCAGGCTTTCCGTTTTTCTTTTTCAAAGGGGTTATGAAACCCTGTTTCCAAATTGTAGGAATTTGCCCAGACTCGGTAATTGTGTTAAACAGGAAAGACAAGGGCTTAGACAAGAAATCACCGAAGACACTAATAAGAGGAAAGGGGATATCCAAAGGACAAATACTTGTCTTTCTTAGTTTTTGAATTCTTCTTTTTATCTCAGACGGGGAAACAGTGGGTAAAGAAGGGGAAAGGGCTCCTGATGGTAATAGGTCGGACAGTGGTTGAAGGCTCTGGACAATGGAAGCGAGGAATTCATTGAGATTATTGGCAGTAATATCAGGGGACTCGGGTAGATTGAAGTTAAGTTGTTCAAACCTCCTGCCACATAGCTTTTTAACCTCAGAATACCAGTTTTTTGGTCTATTAGTGAACAATACTTCGACCTTATTTTTGTAGTACGATCGTGCCAATTTGCGAATTTCTCTTTTAATTGATTTTCTTAGTTTATTGGCTTCACCTTGTTTACCATTTTTGAAAAGCTTCAATTTGGTTCTAATTAGTGTTTTTATAGTTTGGTTAATAAAGGGTTTATCACTGGAGCACTTTTTAAATTTTTTTTTCAGGGAAACAAATTTGATATTTGTCAATTAGCTTTTTGTGGAACATAGCCATTTTCTCATCAAGATTTTTTAAACTATAAACTCGGACCAATCTTCAGTATTCAGCTTTCGCCCACATTGGTAAGTTACACAATAGACTTGATAATGAATAAAGCCCTGAAAAATCACAGTAGAGTCGCCTTCAGACAACTGGATGGTTTTCTTAAATCCTTTACAGACTTAGACTTCGCAGATGACGTTTCCTTGCGGGAAACCGCCGCCGACAGCATGCAAGACATGGGTGATGATGCCTTTAAGCCTTCAAAGCATATTTGGCTCACCATAAGCAACTCTAAGACTAATGCGATGACCCTCAACCATTCTTCTTCATATCAAATTATCTTAGATAGTGAACCAATTAAAAGTGTCGAGGAATTAAAGTACCTTGGGTCTATTGTATCACCAGATGTCAGAGCTAGAAAGAATATTTCTGCTCGCATATCAAAGGCACGGGGATCCTTCACCACTCTAAAAAAGGCGGCATGGACCAGATGTGAAATCGCAACCAAAACCAAAATCGGAGTTTACACAGCATCCGTTCGAGGTGTGCTACTGTACGCTTGCGGGATGTAGCCGCTAAATCAGAAGAGGCGAGAGCTTTGGATAAGTTTGTTCGTTGCTGCCTTCGTTATTAACTCTGAATCATCAGGTTGTCTAAAATTCTCATTTGCTAAGTAAGAGACCGCTGTGGCTATTCTGAAGAACTATCTCTTGTCATTAAAAGACGTCGCCTCAAACAGCTTAGTCACACCTTACGTAGCCCCAAATTTACAATATGTCAAAACGCCCTAATTTGCGAGCAAGCTCTCCTATGGATACGACAGCTGGGAAGACAAAAGAAAAATCTTTGGCGAAAATTCAAGGAGGGCCTAGAACTATGAGGAGGCGGTAAGAGACCGCTGTGGCCATTCTGAAGAACTATCTCTTGTCATTAAAAGACGTCGCCTCAAACAGCTTGGTCACACCTTGCGTAGCCCCAAATTTACAATATGTCAAAACGCCCTCATTTGCGAGCAAGCTCTCCTGTGGAGACGACAGCTGGGAAGACAAAAGAAAAACCTTTGGCAAAAATTCAAGGAGGGCCTAGAACTATGAGGAGGCCTTCGAAAGCATGGTTGAAGATGTGACAAGGACGGGCTGAAGATCGCCGGGGAAGCTATAGTCGATAGATCGAAGTGGTCAACATAAGTAATTCCAAGATCCATGGGTGCCGGACAGGACATTTCTACGTCTGGTTCCCGCCGAAAATAAAAGTAAAGTAAGCACAACTTCCCTACACTGTTCAAATGCTCTAAGTTGGACCATTTTTCCGTTTGTTTTCAGGACTTACGCTCAACCCCTCCAGACAAGTATATCTGTGCCTGCGTGCCAGTGAAATCGAAAACTTACCGGTTTTCTATTTACTGTAACTGCCAGCTAACAAGCTACTTGCTAGCGGGGAGATTAAATGTATAAATAACTTGAAAATTTTTTTTTTTACTTTTCGAATAGGGGTTCAAAATATTTCTATCACACATGATTTTCGCGTAACGGTTTTTTAGGTTTTTGTTCATGACATTCGGCTGCTTGGGTAAAAATTAATTTCTGAGGAAAATTCTTTAATATAATTTAATCTGCTAAGTTCAAAAATAAGTGAGTTTTTTAAGCTCATGGTTTTTGCGCAATGATTTTATGATATTCTATTTTTTGGTCGAATTTTTGTCTTCAGGAAA